>NC_056743.1:198594053-198834053 GCF_019279795.1 Protopterus annectens
TTCTTTCATTATGACAGGACTGTGTACAGCACCATGTTGGCCCATCTGAGGGACAGACATTCACAGTGACTGGCATTTAGTTACAACAATGATGCATTACAACAGCTTTGCATGCAGGACTAGAGTACTGCTTAAATCCCTCGCTTGTTATTAACATCTTTTACTGTTACCCAGAAGAGTTATGTACCTGCCTGTCATTATTGTCTTTATACAAATAAAATCAATGATATTTTTGCAGACATGCTCACAGACACACACACACACACACACACACACACACACACACACACACACACACACACACACACACACACACACACACTGCACATTTGCCTTCAGGGAAACTGGAGGAATTCCATTTCACCTGCTGCATGTTTTTAGGGCACTGAGGTTAACCAGAGCACATGGATAAATGCATGCACAGATAGTAAAAAGCTACAGTCAAGAACTCAACCAAAGCAAAGCACTGTGAAATGGCAATGCTACTCACTGCACCACTGTAGTAAAGAACAGTTGCTTTCATACACATCCTCCTCCTAACAAACTACCAAAGATAGCCATCTATCAGGTGTAATATCCATGTTTGTGATTGTAAGTGAAAGAACATGGACAAATTGTTACTATTACATGCAGTGCAACCAAGTTCCCCCTAACTCACACACACACACACACACACACACACACACACACACACACACACACACACACACACACACACACACACACACACACACACACACACACACACACACACACACACACACACACACACACACACACACACACACACACACACACACACCACATGCAAAAGCCATAGTGAAACTAGCTTTACACTGAATTCAGCAAATAGCAATACATTTTTCAACACTAGTATTGCCATACCAGATCAGTGGCCGTTTAGCAGTCATCATCAGCAGGAGTAAGTCACTTTTATTTAGCTCAGTGAAGAGTAATGCATACCTGCCACTGCCCCTAATTTCATTGAATGTCCCTGATTTTGCCTCATAATTTCACTCTGTTCTCACGAAAAGTCTGATTTGCTGGTAAATCATTCAGGATTACAGAAGGTTAATAAATTCAGACATCAAAGTTTATTTTATTTTATTTTCCATTTGTTGACCGGGCTAGTCCAGCTGGATATATATCCATTTTCAGTGGTGGCCCGGGGAGAAAAGTTCCACAATACAATAACCAAATAGGACAGACAAATATATATCAAGTAGACATTGGTACATTGCAAAACATTATGATATATTACATAACTAGGATTTTATATTCTGTATACCAGTAGGAACAAAAGCCTGATGTAAAAATAAGCTTGATACAATAGTAGTATGAATTAATAATGGAAATTATAACTAAGATACTGCAGATACTATGGTCACGCAGGAAATCAGAGGATAAACACTAGTGTTGAATGGATAGAGTATACAAAAGCAAATAGGAGGATACAATAATAGTGTTTAGTCTCATAATAGTTGAGGTGTGATATGAACACAGCTGGAAATTCAACAGTATGTGCATATTTACAAGAGGAAAGAATCCTCAGAAAGGTCAAGCTCACTGCTATCAGAGAGTTAGCACAAGATAATGTTCAAAAGAGGCTAGGAATCACAGGAGTCTTGAAGAGGGGTATGGTTGTTAGTCTGGGTTATCACAGGGGCATAGCCAGTGTGATTTGAGGTAGGTTGTGAGCTTGCTTTTAAATAGGTTAACAGAGGATAGTGAGGTTAGCTGACTTGGAAGGCTGTTCCAAGCCTTGCCTACTGTATTAGAGAACAGGGTGTCACCAGCTGAATTGTTGGATTTAGATATTTGTACAAGTAGTTTATTAGATGAGCGTAAGGTTTTGAGATTGTTATAGGGGATGACTAGGGATGTGAGTATGGGTGTATTTTGAGGTAGATACAGGATCTTATGGGCTACTGTTAGTTGATTAAAAAGTATTAGATTTGGCAATTCTAGCCATCCGAGTTTATTCAAATTGATACAATGATGAGTTCTATAGGAGGACCCTGCTGCAAATCTGGCTATATTGTTGTAGGAGGATGACAGTTTATTCAGGTTACTTTTGCATATTTTGGTATAGATAAGGGAGGCATATAGGAGGGTAGAGATAAGGTTTGTGTGAGCAATGGCAACCCTGGCTAGAGGAGTTAGAAAGTGTTTAATTCTATAGAGGGAATCTAGTTTCTTATTAACTGTTTTTATGGTGTTATTAATGTGAGGTTCAAACGACAAGTGATTATCTATTAGTACTCCGAGTAGTTTGGTGGTTGGTTCGGGGGATATTACAGTTCCATTATTTGAGGTAAGAGTAAAATTAAGTGGAGAGGTTCTGTGAGTGGGGGTGAATAGTAGCATTTTAGTTTTTTTAGGGTTTAAGATAAGACACCTTTGTAGGAGCCAGTTTTCAACTGTGCTAAAGATCTTTTGGGTTAGTGACTGAAGTTCTGACTGGGTAGTAGCAGAGCATATGAGTGTGGAGTCATCTGCGTATTGGATACAGTAAGCTTGTGGAATTACCGAATGGAGGTCATTTGTAAAGATGGAGAAGAGTAAAGGACCCAATATGGATCCTTGAAGTTTCATACTTTTTATTGTCCAGAAAATGCAAGTTGGTGCAAAATGTGTTATTCTGCTAACTTTTTAAATGAGTAACAGTAATATTTAAAAAGTGTTCCTGATGTTCGGTGTTTATTGTGCTACTATTTTTTACTTTGCCCAGAATTCCTGAACAAGATGTATGAAATGTTCTGTCAATATTTATAAATCTCCCAAAAAGAGAAAAGCATCCCTGAAAATCAGGTGCATCATGTCTTCTTAAAATCCAAGATAAGTACTGAAATCGGTCACTGTGAGTTGCAGACTTCTAGTGTTTATCTTGTTCATGACCATTCATCAATTACCAGCCTTATCTTAACAGGGTCATATCAGAACCCTGTTTTGTTTAAAGCATGTGATCAGAAAATTAATCTTTTTTTTCTCCTCCTTATTTTCCCCAGCAATTAGTAGCTTTTCTAAGGCTTCTACACAGTTGATGATTGAGGAACCCCTTGCAGCTACAGGTACTGCAAGTACCTAAAGCTGGCTACAGTTTTAGTTCTAAAGGAAGGAATGCCTATCACCAAGATTTAACTAAGTCAAGGGCCCATGTGATTAAACAAAGTCATCCATAGGTAAATCCTGATATACCCACACCCATGAATGGGCTATTGCTATTATACAATAACGTTATTTGAGAACAAACTTGTTTATCTTTCTTAAATGATGTCTTTGTAAAATAGTGCCATAGTGTTCCTCCATGTTTTTTCCCATTCTTCCACTTTTTCTAATGTACTTCACATGCATATGGGAGTAACATTCCCATGCACAGTACATTCGTGTTGAAGAGAAGCAATGGAGAAAAAATCTCTGTTGTGGTTTATTTTCTTTCTTTTTATTTTTTTGACAAGAAGCAGCTGATCAAATAGAATCTCTGCTGCTGTTTTTCAGCATGTATGAAGTGAAGCCGCAGTGGTGTAGCTGTAGTGTTGTCGCCGCACAGCAAGAGGTTCTCCCATTCGATTCTCAGTTGGAGCGCCTTCTGTGTGGAGTCTGCATGTCCTCTCTGCAGTCGAGTGGCACTCAAAAGACATGCGTGACTGAGCGTGCCTTTGTTGAAGGTTGGGCACTGGGCTTGCACCTCGGCACCGTAAAAATCTGCTGCCAATCATTAGCGGACCGGAGTTCCGATGTGGCAGGAAAAGCCGAAAGAAGAAGATGAAGAAGAAGAAGGACAACAACATTTTCTGAAAGATATGAAGTATAAATCTTAAATGTCTGTCATTATTTAATAACTTCAGTCCCACTGGATTATTAGAAAAGTATTTTTTTATGTGCAATAGACCAGTAGTATGAGGCAAAAATTTGAACATTCTGAGAAGATCTGGACAGTTGAGAGGTACAAGAGTCTGCCAAGATTTAAAGAGGGACAGTGCAGAAATACAAGGAAAACTAGGTATGTTTCTGTTTCTGCTGCATTATGCTAAAGTCGTCTTTGAGATGAGGAGGATTTGGCATCCTATGTATAATGGGTCCCTAGAGGTTAGGAGGATTTAGCAACAAACCTGATTTCTCTTGTATTTTGCTCTGTCCTCATTAGCATATTCCAATAGAAAAGCCTGGCCACTCAGTGGTACTTTAGCTGACAGACTTTTTTCAGTTGGTATAATGCTCGATTTACAATGGGCACGCTGATTAGTTTGTTTAATTAGTGTGTGCGTTTTTGAATAACAGTGACCCGTCACTGTGTAATTCTTCTTCTCTGCCCTGTACAGGATGCCACAATTTAACACTTCCCACCAGATATAGCTCATTTGACCCTGTTACTACAGTATGTTACTTTGCATTTTCCTTTATTAAAGTACAACAGGTATTTTGACATTTTGAGTTTCTGCAGCTTTTACTAGAGCTTGCCACCCTTTCTGTGACGTACACATCCACACACAAACTGGTATGATCTGTAGATAAAATTACTGAACATAGTAGCTACTGCACAGTGACTGCCATGAAGACAATAAATGAGTCTAGCTTTTTGCATTGCACCACTAGTTGCTGTTTTGTTGGAAGAAACCCCTACTCCTACATCATTACCCACTGCCTCCACCCACCTAACCATCTTGGGCACAGTGCTTAGCTTTGTTAGCTTTCTTACCATAAGGTGGAGCAAAATGTCCTATTAAAAGATGGCAGACTGCAGATGGCTGATGCTTGTTTGCCTTCGCTGTGAACTAGTAATAGAATCAGATTCAGGTAGATGGGTCATTCTTGCATAAAGCTATGCTAACACTGGTGCACCATACTGCTGATTAACAAATACTGTCTAAAAAGTATTTTTTTTTACTTTATGATCAAAATGGTTCTTAGACTAAAGTTACAGTATTTGTAGATCTTTCTAAAGCCTTTAAGACCATCAAATTAGTCAAACTGCATTACACCAAATGCCCATACAAGCTTTTTCTGTTCTAGAGAGATTTACAGGATAGAACCTAAGCATAACTCTCAACTGTCTAGATTTTTTACTCATATTTTTGGTCTGTTCCTCATAAAATTTGTGGGTTTCTTGCAAAGCACTGAATATTGAAATCACTAAATAATGATATACATTTGAGTGTCAGACTTCATATCCTTTAGAAAATGTGTGCTAACACAAATCCTGTTATTATAGCAACTTTTTAAGTTTATCAGTAATATTTTAAAATCTGTCCCTATTTTGGGGGTCTTTGTCCCCCTCATTATTTTAGGCTTTGTTTAGATTTCTTGTGCTAAGAGGTTCAGACATATGAATCCAAGCTGTAAGCTGGGTTAAGGCAATGTCTGTCCACTACAAAGTCCTGCAAAGTGATCTGTGAGAATCTGTTCCAAGTTCCATCGCAGACAGTGTGTTATAGCATGTGGTAAAACCCATCTTGTCCATTATACATAGGATGCTAAGTCCTCCTATTCTCTATGGACCACCCTACAATTGTCACTCATCTCAAAGATTACTTTAACATAATGCAAGTACTGGCTGCAAGTTGTGCTCCTCACTCAACTCCCAAAAACCTAAACTAAACATATTAAAAAAATCATTCATTCACTCAAATACAAATCCCAAATTAGAGTAGCCACTTCAGATGAATGTCATTAGACAAAATAAATGTAACTGACTGCTAGACATTACCCTGAGTCAGGAACTAAAATCTTGCAACTACATCAATAATAAAATGTCTTGTTACACTTTTTAAAGACTGGCTTTACTATGCTGGACCAAACCTTTTTGTTCTGAAAATGTTTAAGTCATTACTGCCAAGTCCTTTATTTCTACTTTAATTTATGGTATACTTTTAACTAGCCTCCACTCACCTCTTTCTTCTGGGCTTGATTGGATCTGTAACCGAATTTCTAGGTCTACCACCAGTGTTTTCTCACAGACCTATTATTGTACTGTCCTTTCTACCCTTAACTGTCTGGATTTCATTCTTGCCTCACCACCACTTAATTACCTCTAGTATTTTTCATTCTCTACGCCATTCCAAAATTTCACTAAGGATCAGTCATTCTTTGCAAAACAAAAAAGTAATTGGAATCATGAGTAGGGATAAAACAACAGCTATTTGTTCAAAAAGTATAACGTGCACAACTTACTTGAAAAGTTGCTATTGTAAAAAGTAAGAGATGTTTTTTCCAAAAGTTTAAAATCCACAGTGTACTTAGAGTTACATTGCAAGTGCAAATAACACATTCAGCTAGATAGGCTTCTTCAGGCAAAAATCTGAACAACCCATTGTGTTTAGCTTATATAATCAAGATGTAGTCACATGATCAAATCACATGTTAAAACTGTAGTCACATGATAAGATTAAAATAAAATATAAAAGGTATATAAACTTATGTGTGAAAAATATTTATAGGTAACAATGAACAGTTAAAAAAAAAGTGATGATACTAGATATGAAATTTGATTTTTAAAACATATATGGAAACAAATACAAGAGGTTCAGTGTATTTGAGTATATAAATACTTCAAATGGGGCTTGATGGTAACCATGTCATTCAAACCAGGGGATATGTGTGCCTTAAATCTAAAAATTCATTGTAGTTCTGTCCTCTCCATATGCAGTTTTAAGCCACCCCCCTGAACGGTGCACACATAACTTGCAAAATAACAAATTTAAAGGTATGAGTTAGATCTGTATTGAGTATGTTTGTATAAAGCATTTATTTGATTACTTTTCCTGATGTCTGAAATGTGTTGATATAGTCTCACTTTTTGTTTTTTATTTGTCTTGCATGTATAATATGCTTCGCACATGATGCAATTTGCTATGTATATTAAGTGTTGTGTGTTACAATTGCCAAATTCTCTTAGTTAAGAAGCAGTGTCTTTGGCTGTCTAACATGTCAGTATTAATATATTTGCAGAAAGTACATTCATACATTTTTGTGTTCCATGCTTGCTAATGTAAAAATGTATTTTTGGTTGCTCTTTATATCAAAATATGTTCTTTGTTACTAGCTCTTCTATAACTAAAATTGGGTGAATCGGATACAATGTTCCTTAGCTCAGGAATATCTGTTAAAATAGACCAGTATTTTGTAATAATGTTCGTCATGGCTGGTGTACTTCTATCATGGATAAGAGTATATTGTAGTTTGATATGATTATGACTAGTGGATGACCTTACACCTCTGTTGGTGGTTAGCAGGGGTGTGTATTTTGTGGATCTCTTGTTTATAATGTCTTGTTTAATTGTCTTAACTTGTTGACTATAACCTCTCTATATGAATTTTAAAGTGGTCATTTCAAGTTGCTGTGTCATTAATGTATCATTTGTATTTATTTGCGCTATCCTGACCAGTTGATTTTTAACAAGGTTTGAATAGATATGTGGTGGATATAAACTGGTTCTATGCAGAAATGTATTTTTTCTGGATGGCTTTCTATACATGGTAGTGTCTATATCACCAGTATAAGTTTTATTTAAGGTTATGTCAAGGAAATTAATTGCATGAAAGGATAATTCACATTTAAATCTGAAACATTCAGTAGTTGTAGAGATATATGACTCAAATTTCCTGAATTCTTCTAATGTACCTTCTCATAATAAAAAAAGGTCATCCACAAACCTTTTATACAATTTTACATTTCTGAGACTGGGATTATTTTCACTGATTAGGTGTTTCTCCCACTGGTACATTACAATATTGGCAAAGGTGTTGTTGACTGGCGTACCCATCCCCACACCTCTTGGCTACTTATAAAATTTCTTTTGATATAAAAAGATGTTATTGGTGAGTATAATGTCCAATACTTCACAAATAATATTAATGTGACAATGTATATAATCAGAGAATTCAAATAAATGTTGTTTAACAAACTGCATACCTATCTCATTGGGAATAACTGTAAACAATGAGTTTACATCTAATATCATAAGGAAACAATCTTTTGCTGAGTGTAACTTAAGCCATTCTGATAAATGAAAAATGAAATCAGCTGTGTCCTTAATAATAGTATCTGTTGCATATAAATATTTCTTAAGTTGGTTATCAAAGTACCTCGATAAGGGTTCTGTGGCCCATCCTCTTGCTGACACTATTGGTCTAAGTGGGGGAGATATAAGAGATGTATGGACTTTAGGTATGCCATACATAACAGGTACAATAGGACTATTAGTTCTAAAGTACTGGTATAATTCTTCTCCAATACGTTTGTCCATAAACATATTTTCTAGTTTTTTGGAGATCTGATTAGTTAACTGATTCACCAATTGTTTGTGTATTTTCTCATAATCCAAGATGGCTAGCATAGAAAGCATTCAATTGTTGTAGTAGTCAAAGTTCATAACCAGAGTGCCCCCACTTTTTTATGCTGGTTTTATGACTATGTCTGAATTTGTAATATGATTCTTGACTGCCTGTATCTCTGATGCAGTCAAGTTAAAGTATTTATTTTGCTTGTCACAGTAGAAATGTTTATATAGTTCTTTTTCCACTGATTTTTCAAAGGCCAAAACAAGCAGTTTAAGTGGTATAAAGGTACTTGAACGTTTAGGTACATCCAGTGGAGGATTGTTCTCTTTGAACAGAATCTTAAGGTTAAGAGAACGTGTAAAATATTTAAGTTGTAGTAACATTTGAGCAATATCCATTTGAGTGAAGGGTACAAATGTTAAACCTTTAGATAGAACTGACAGTTCATCTGAATTTAAAGTATAAGAAGATACATTTATTACCATTGATTCTTTGTGCCTTGGGACTTCACTTGGCTCCTGGTTATGAGTCTCTTGTTGTTCCTCTTGTCATTCGTTTCTTTAGTGCGGGTTTATTAGCTGTCCTTACTGCTCATAATAGATATTGGGTACCAACCTTCTTGTGTGTGGTGTCAGAATTATAGAATATGCCTCGTCCTGTCTAGTGAAGTAATTTTACTCTATTGATTCCAATAAGTAGAAGAGTCTCACCTGACTGTCTGGAGGCAGTCTTCCTGCAGTTTCTTCTCACCCTTATACTTGTCATTGTAATGCCATGTACATCTAACTCTAAACCAACTTTAATTTGCCATGTCTCCTAATACGTTTCCTCATTCATGTCTCCTAACACGTTTCCTCATTCATGTCTCCTAACACGTTTCCCCATTCATGTCTCCTAATACGTTTCCCCATTCATGTCTCCTAACACATTTCCCCATTCATGTCTCCTAACACGTTTCCCCATTCATGTCTCCTAACACATTTCCCCATTCATGTCTCCTAACACGTTTCCTCATTTATGTCTCCTAACACGTTTCCCCATTCATGTCTCCTAACACGTTTCCCCATTCATGTCTCCTAACACGTTTCCCCATTCATGTCTCCTAACACGTTTCCCCATTCATGTCTCCTAACACGTTTCCTCATTCATGTCTCCTAACACATTTCCCCATTCATGTCTCCTAACACGTTTCCCCATTCATGTCTCCTAACACGTTTCCCCATTCATGTCTCCTAACACGTTTCCCCATTCATGTCTCCTAACACGTTTCCCCATTCATGTCTCCTAACATGTTTCCCCATTCATGTCTCCTAACACATTTCCCCATTCATGTCTCCTAACACGTTTCCCCATTCATGTCTCCTAACACGTTTCCCCATTCATGTCTCCTAACACATTTCCCCATTCATGTCTCCTAACACGTTTCCTCATTCATGTCTCCTAACACGTTTCCCCATTCATGTCTCCTAACACGTTTCGCCATTCATGTCTCCTAACACGTTTCGCCATTCATGTCTCCTAACACGTTTCCTCATTCATGTCTCCTAACACGTTTCCCCATTCATGTCTCCTAACACGTTTCGCCATTCATGTCTCCTAACACGTTTCGCCATTCATGTCTCCTAACACGTTTCCCCATTCATGTCTCCTAACACGTTTCCCCATTCTCTTCTGTTCTGCTAAAATGGTAGGTGTCCCCTTCCTCTGCTTCTTTCTTTCTAGTTTATTAGTACTTACTTCATGTACCATCTCTCCTGTTCATCACAATCCCACCCGAGTAACTTTTTCTTGACCACTCCTCTCTGTCTAGTGAACTTTGTAAATGCTTTTAGAAGTAATGTAAACTGTAATCACATGAATTTACAGTTATTAAAAGTGAAATTCAATTTTTATGAGCTGAAAGTTTGTCAGTTATGCAAATTATAATTTCCAGTTATTATTGTGATTTTATAAGCAAAATTAATGATAATTAAAGCAAAATAATTTTAGTAGTAGTAACATAAGAAGAAATACTAATTATGGTAAATGAATGATCTGGCCTAAAATGTCAAATTATGTGGTATTTACTTTTTCACAGTACTCGTACAGCTCAAAGTTTCATTTTTATCTTATTTTCCAGGAGAAATGTAAAACACTGTCCTTGTTTGTTGCTTTCTCTGCCACATTTATAAGGTTAACTGCTTTCCTTACTTCCAGATGAATAATACTTAAATATGTGATGATATTTGTGTTGAGCTATGTGAATATGTATAAACTGCAAAATCCAGAGTTATAACTCCGGTAATTCTAGATTTTGTTGAGAACTATTAATTTATGATAAGTGCTTTAAGGTACGTTATCACAGGAATGTTGTTTTATATTTAATGTCCTGTATATTTTTTGCCCTAGAACTGCAAAAAAATGGGTAAGCCCCAGCTGGAATTCCATACAGATCTTCCCTTCATAGATGATACACTCTGCAAGTTTTTGAATTTTGCCTGTGCAGATTTCAACATATGATCTTGATAGCTATACTTAATTTAACATATGATTAAATTATTTCATATAGTTTGTAGAACAGACTCAGCAATCTGCATCTTTATAGGATCATAGCACTTAGTGAAAACTGTAATAAGCTTTTTAAATAGAATGCTTCCCACTACTATACTATGCACCGACTCATGGAGGCTCCCTAGCACTAGCTGCAGCAAAATAGACCATATAAAACTGCATTTTAATAATTTTCTGAAAAACGTATTTATTACAGTTGTAGCCAACAAGTTTCTTCATGCCAAGAGCCCATGCTATAATGACATCTAAAATATGTCTATTTAGTGACTCACCGTGCAACTTTGTATTCATAATAAACCCAACAGAAAAACAATTTCTCAGGCTGCTAGTGTGGCACATTGTACAATATGCTTTCTTGCCAAACCTGGAAAGCAGACATGCATTTTCCTGTTTTTTAGGATGATGCTTTGGCACAATTTTTCCTCTGCTCCAAATGACTGCACCAAAGTCTTTGCCATCATGCGGCTTTGTCAGACTCTGCAGCCAATGCTAGAGAGTTGATGTCATATTTTCCCTCCTCTGGCAGCATTCCTTAATGCTGTCTGGAGAATAGGTGCACAACAGGTCTATATTACATTATCGAAGTTTTAAAACTTCGGATCTGATAAGGTCGACACCATATAATCGAAGACTTGAAACATTGAAAATGTAATAAAACACAACAACCTACAGAAACAAACCATTTAAATGCTCTAAGCAGGGGTACAAGCCCCCCACACCCCCCACTACTTAAATATACCAACTCTGAGATTGTACTACAGTGCAGAAAAGGGAAATCTTCCCTTTCTACATTGTACGGAGATCTCCGTTAAAAGATTTGAAATTTCAAGACTTCGATCATATGGTGTCGACCATATCAGATTCGAGGTTTTGAAACTTCGATCTTCTGATATAGAGCCGTGCACAACATATTCCATGGAAGCTGTTTTGTAACATATTGTGCAACCAAGGACGTTTGCTTTAGTTTCTTAAAAAGCATCCTAAAAGCCATTTATTGCCACCATTTCTTGTGTTTCGTAGCTTCTGGTGTCAAGTGTTGCCCTCAATACATCTGACCTCAACTTTCATACCTGTATTTACAATGTGTATTCAAAAAAAAAGCTTCTGCCCATAGTTCTCTTTCATTCCAAAAATTGTCTATTTAATTATTTTGATCCATATCTCACCTGCTGACTAGAATGTCTCAGCTGCAGAATGTTACCATCAGCTTTAAGCTTGTAAGCACCCAAAGGTTGTGTATACTTCTGAAGCTAAGTACTACTGCCTAATCCAGCATTAGGGGTTCTGTGGACTGTGATTTGCATTTCATATACCACACTTCTAATCCTTTGTTTAGGGTTCTGGGGGTTGCATTTAAGTCTCCAATCTATTAGTAAGTTTACATTAAGCTTTCTAGAATGTATAAATTATTTCTCTGATATTTTACTTTTAAGACTACATCTGTAATGGTCCAGCAGTAAGTAATTATGTCTGAAAAGCAGTTGTAATGCAAAAAAAAAGCAAACAAACAAAGACAAGATGATCAGCTTTAACAATTGGCTCAAGTACTGGTGTCATTCTAAGGGGATCCAATGTCTGTCTGCCTGGGATGACATGTTGGACAAGCCACGCTGCTTCGCAAGGGATGGCTTACACCTGTCACCACTGGGCTTCCGGATATTGGCTAAGGCTCTTGCCACCCCCATAGTGCCTTTTTTAGGCAAGGCTCAAAAGACAAACCCACCTCCTTAGAAAACAAAAATGGAAAAAACTAAGGGTAATGCTGCTCAATGCCAGAAGTCTAAATCTCAAGATGCAGGCACTTGATGCACTCCTCAGCATGGAGAACATCGACGTCTGTGCAGTAACTGAAACCTGGTTCAAGGCTCCTGAGAGCACCCCAGCACTACCAGGCTATACCTCGTATCATGCTTTTCGCCCAAAACCCGGGCCGAACCACAAAGGAGGAGTGTCCATATTCATCAAGGACACCCACACCTCCAGGTTAGTAGCAACACATGAAGCATCAGAGACCATACAGGTGCAACTAACCATAGGCAAAACTGCTATACAACTGGTAGCATGTTACAGACCACCCTCCCAATCTCAAGAACCCCACTCAGCCTTCCTGAAGACATTGGAGGATATGAATGTATCACAAAATACCATCATACTGGGAGACTTCAACTACCCAAACATAGATTGGGTACATTATTCTAGCCCTAATACCCTAGCCCAAAGGTTCCTGGAATTCATAAATTCAAATGCACTGGAACAACTAGTCACCTCTCCCACTAGGGGAGATAATATACTAGACCTCATCATCACAAACATGGGGACAAAATGCTCCACACCGGAAGTATACCCCTCATTAGTGAGATCTGACCACAAACTAATCATCCTGGATATACATATACCACCTCCACCCCCAGCACAAAAGACCACAGTGAAAACCTTCTCAAAAGCAGACTTTACTCTTCTTAAGACTGCGATGGTATCCTTTAAGCCCACTGTGCCAGTGGATACCACATCCCACAATGCCGAATCCTTCACAAATGCTTTCTATGGACATCTCCAAGAATGCATGGATCATGCAATCCCAAACAAATCCAAGTCCCTCTCCACCAAAGGTAATTTTCCTGTCTGGTGGACCTCAGCCATAAACAAATTGTATAACAAAAGAAGGAAGCTACTGCACTTCAGAGCAAAATCCCATGAAGGGAAGACATCTCTGATCAACATTAGCAGAAAACTACGTTCTCTCATAAAAACATCCAAGGCCAACTTTGAGAGAAAAATTGCTAAGGACACTAAAGATAACCACAAAGCCTTCTTCAGCTATGTTAGAAACCTGGGCGGAAACCCTCAGATATGCTCAGAGTTGGTTCACAACAACAAAAATACACTGAACCCACAGATATTGCCAACATTATGGCTGACAGGTTCAGTGCAAATTTCTCCCCTCCTTCACCCACAAAAGAAGAAATACTTATCCCAGCTGAATGTAATCTCCCTGTCATCTCAGATGTCCAAGTGAGAACCGCCCTGAACAAAGCAAAAAGCACAGCATCAATGGGACCTGACGGTATCCCGGGTTGCGTGTTACGTGAACTCCAAGAGGAGCTAAACCCACACATAAAAATGCTATTTAACCTTAGCCTTACTTCGGGATATGTACCTGAACACTGGCATACAGCAACAGTGATCCCACTCTACAAGGGGGGTGCCTCTACAGACCCTGGAAACTACCGCCCCATAAGCTTAACCAGCCTGGTCTGCAAAGCTATGGAAAGAATCGTTATGGAACTTATAAACAGAGACATAGGGGACCTACAGACATTTGACCCCACCCAGTTCAGCTTTGTAAAGGGCAGATCCTGCCCTTTAAACCTGGTTGACTTTTTCAAAACAGTCACTAGAGCCATTGATGAGGGCAAAGCAGTCCATACAGCATACCTGGACTTGGCTAACAGCTTACCCCACTCAGGCATCATAGATACGCTCAACAGCTTAAAAGTAAACCCTTATGTCACTAGATGGGTTGCAAACTGGCTAAAGGACAGAACCCATAAAGTTAAAATCGCTGGAGCAATGTCAGACTCAAAGCCAGTCACAAGTGGTGTCCCACAGGGATCTGTCCTGGGACCCTTCTTGTTCGGCATTTATTTCTCAGATGTTAAAGCAAACATGGGAGGGCTGTGGCTGACAAAGTTCACAGATGACTGCAAACTAGGCGCCATAGTCGATACACCAGCAGACACACACATCCTACAAAAAGGCCTCACAGAAACGGACAACTGGTGCCGGAGTCATGGCCTTAAACTAAATGCCAAAAATGTATAGTCATCCCTTTGGGAAAAACAAAGTACCCACAAATTATCACATAGACAGCAACCCACTGAGTACGGAAAAAGTAATCAGAGACCTAGGGACCCAAGTCGACAGCGACCTCTCATTTGACACCCACGTTGCCAAAGTGGTTAGAAAAACATTCTACCTTGCACACCTCATCATGAAGGGATTCACATCCAGATCCAAGGATGTCATTGTACCCGTATATTCCTCCCTCATCAGACCCATGATTGAGTACAATGCCCCATTTGGTATGTACCTCACCCGGCATTTGCAACAGCTGGAGAGACCACAAAAGTACCTCACCAAGAGGATCTAGGGTCTCCAACATATGTCTTATTCTGCCAGACTAAAGAAACTTCAGCTCTATTCAGTAGTATACCGCCTGCTCAGAGGTGACCTCTGCCTGACGTACAAGGCCATGTCCAATCAGGATTTGATGGACATGCTCCACCTCAAAAAATCCAAATCCATCAGGACCACGAGAGCTAAAGACTTAAACCTCGGCACAAGTATGAATAGGACATACTGGAGGGATAGATTCATAACCCAGAGGCTTCCCATGCTTTGGAACAAGATCCCAGTTCGTATTAGGCAGAGCCCCTCACTGACTCTCTTCAAGAGAAATCTTGATGAGTGGATGGGAGATTGTAAGTTTAGCCCAGGGGTCACATCTGTGTCACTGCTAGACAGGGGCACAGTAAACTAATTCTATTATATAAGGGGACCTTCATTGTGTCACTACTAGACAGAGGCACAGTATTCTAAATTTATTCTGTACATTTTTTGTACCATTTCATGGGGTGGCAAAAGCCACATCACTATGGCTAGGCTTACAAATGCCCCAGGGCAGATAGCCTAGTACTATACTATGAAACTATGAAACTATGAAAACACTAACTGGGGCCTACGAAACAGACAGTAAAACAATACCAGATTATACTCATGGCAAATAATTATGCTTTGTCACCAAAATTAAAACTTTATGAACTTCTATTAAGTTATCTATAACGATCTCCAAGAGGGTGGTCTGTATGTAAACCTTAATCATCACATTTGCAAGTGACATTGCCTTCAGTTCAGGTATAGGCTGCAATACCGAAGGGCCATCTAAGGTGTTGTGGGCAAATTTTCTGATTCTTCTTTGTATTTGATACTTCAGCTGTATTTTGCATTAGAACATTTTATTTTTTTTTATTGTAGTTTTTGCCCCAAAGTCTGTTGACCATCAGTCTCTCTCTCTCTCTCTGTGTCTCTGTGTGTGTGTGTGTGTGTGTGTGTCTCTCTCTCTCTGTCTCTCTATCAGCCCAATCCATTCCCTTCTTCGGGTGAGACCTGACCAAAAGGGTAACTGTGATGGCAATCATCAATGCTAATTAGACGTTTATCTTGCTCTATTCAGCCCTGACTGGGTGTTCTTGGTAAAATGTTTGAGTCTGTGTGCAATGGGTCGATTTCAGAGGACATCTTCCACAAGGGGTATTCCCTGCACGCAGCCCTGACTTTCCCCTTGCACCATGAGTGGTTGTTTCTCTAGTTTCTACTAAGGACATAGTTCCTCCCTATGTATCCCCTAGTGCTCACAAACTCATCTTTCTGCTCGAAGACTCCTCCCACTTCCTGCCTGGGTCTTCCAGTGCTGACACCATTAACTGAACCCCAATTGTTTGGGTGGCAGTCAGGGCTCCATTCATCAGCATCACAGTCAGGCTGCAATATAAGTTTACTTACAGTTGCTACCAACCTCTATTAATAAGAAAATAAATGGCAAACAAATTGCAAGATAACTGAATAGATCCCATCTGTACATGTTCAGTTATCTAACTATTCCACTCTCAGTTTCGTTCCTTTTTAATTGTTTTATGTTTTTTATTGTAAGTGAATTTAAGTGAGCCTCATGTTTTTGATGCACTTCACATATAATATTAAGGTTAGAAGGAACAATGATTACAATGATTACAAATAACTATATGTATTTAACAAAGAATGGCACATCAAACTCAGACAATTAGGTAGAATTATCCAAAAGCAACAACAATTTAACTCAGTTCTTGCAGGGGAAAAAAAATAATACTGTGATATCTGTAATGAATAAGAAGAAATTCCTATTAAAATGAAGGACTCCCTGTGGTGTAAATGCATTGTTCATCTTCTATCAAGGCTAGGGATAGAGTTATAGGCATTGATTGGGTGCAGTTTGGAAACCTTGCTCAGAAATATTTAGGGAATTGATTTATCTTTGTGATAATAGTGCTATTAATTATTTGATATGTTGTACACTGACCATTGATATTGGGAAGCCTCAGTAAGTTGTTCACTGACCTTTGATGTTGTGAAGCCTCGGTAAGTTGTACACTGACCTTTGATGTTGTGAAGTCTCGGTAAGTTGTCTACTGACCTTTGATGTTGTGAAGCCTCAGTAAGTTGTCCACTGACCTTTGATGTTGTGAAGCCTCGGTAAGTTGTAAACTGACCTTCAATGCTGGGAAAGATAAAAAAAGACTGAGTTTCCTGTCCACACCAGATACTTAGTCATGTTACACTTGTGACACTGCTGCGCATGTTTGGGGGAAGAGTTCTGGGTTCTATATTACATGATCGAAGCTTTACTTAATTGAATAAGTAAAACTCAAACTTGTAATATCGAAACCATAACTTGTCGAATGGCTGATTTAACCCAGGGAAACACTTCCTTTGGCCGTTCTGTGGAGTATGCTGGTTTCTCCAGTTTGGAGTAATCTCTGAGTTCTTATATTTAGGTATGGCATGGTATGAGGCTATAACTGCAGAAACACCTGGAGGCATCACTCAGCTATAATGAGTTAAATTAAGGCACTGGCATATGCTGAACTTGCAATAGTATGGTATACATTAAAAATCGTGGGTGTAGAGTGAGGGGATGAGGTAAATAAAGCATTTTATAGAGAAAGAAGAAAAGATGGTAGGAATGGGGATTCACTAGAAATTTCTGTACCCCCTTGCTGAGCATGTAAGAAGTCTGACTTGCAGCAAGTAAATTCTAGTAACAGTTAGCATGAAACAGGGAATGTGAAATGATTATTTCTGAGGAAGGGAATGAGTGATTGCTGACACTGTTTCTGTCTGCTCTTTTATCTGTAATCTCCACAGAAAATGAGGTGAAAGCAACTAGGAATGGCAATAGTTGAGCCCAACAGTGTGAACTAGAAAAAGGCAGTTTAAAGTAAAGTCACTTCACCATTAGTTAAAAAGAACCAGATGTAACAGTAGATGTGCAACAGTCAAAACTGAATATCCAGAGGCTCTGTGGTTATTCTTCATTTTAACTGTATGAATGTGTGGTTGGCTGTTATCTTTTACTACAGAACACGACGCACACAATTGCTTTGGATTATTTTATATTTATTGACATTTATATAAATTTATAATTCACCAATATATTTAGAGGTAGGCTATTTTGCTCAAGCAACAAAGCACAAGTGTGTGTGTGTGTCTGTGTGTGTGTGTGTGTGTGTGTGTGTGTGTGTGTGTGTCTGTGTGTGTGTGTGTGTGTGTCTGTGTGTGTGTGTGTGTGTGTGTGTGTGTGTGTGTGTGTGTGTGTGTGTGTGTGTGTGTGTGTGTGTGTGTGTGTGTGTGTGTGTGTGTGTGTGTGCGCTCGTGTCTGTCTGTGCCACACTTCCTGATCATTTTAAATCTTGTGCTTAAGGGGTCGTTGTGCTGTACAGGGCACTTGAGAATGTGATACCTGTCCTACACAGTGGTGGTTCAGATAGAAAGCAGCATTTTGACTATTTTCTTTTTCTCTATGTGAGGCCTTTGCTACCACATCTCCCATGTGATGGAGACCCTCTCTACCCTAAATAATGTAACTAACTGATGTCACCAAACTTTGTATTATGATATATACTGTAAACACAAATTAAAGCACTGATAACAAATCATGCATCTACTTAATGAATGAAAACAGTATTACACACACTTTCAAGTTCCTTTTACCACTTATAAGACAGGCAACTGTTTCTACTTTTTTATACATTAACACTTTACTTGACTAGTTAAAATATAAAATGTGCATTGTATTTTTGGCATAAAATCTTTCTACTGATTTTGATAAGTGTTTTGGGTAGTAAAAGATTTACTTCCATCATATTTCAAAAAATTTCTCCTATTACATTTATGTCTTAATCTGGAGAAGTTTCATATCAGAACATTTAAAGCTGTAAATGTTATAAGTATTACTTTATAAAACTGAATAGTCTCTTCTGTCGTTAGCTGTTTTAAAAGAATTTTCCAACAATTTTAAAATTTTAATTTTAAAAATAATCTTATAGAACGTCCTCATTAACTTTACTAGTGAAAGTTTTCAAATCATGTTCAAAGAGTGACTTTCATTTGTAAAAGTAGAGTTACCTTTAGACAGAATTGTATATTCTTCTTCTTCTTTCAGCTTTTCCTGGTTAGGGATCGCCACAGCAGATAACCTGTTCTCTCATGACTGGCAGTGGAGTTTTACACTGTCGAGTTGCCAGGCACACACACACATGCACTCACGCCTAGGGCCAATTTACAGCATCCAACCCACCTACAGAATTGTATATAAGGATCTATAATAAAGGAAGAGGTGCTCTCTAGGCTATTTACTGAAAGGCTGAACGAGAAAAGAAAAGTGATGAAATTGGAATATTCTCTATGCATTAACAGAAACTAGGAATCTCACTCTATCTCAGTAGGGAGACATTTAGATTGTCAGTTTGCATTTCATCAACATTCAGTTAATTGGAATATGTACATCAATGTGTGGATTGATCAGAGCTTTTGTCAATGAATGACAAAGTAGGTTTTGATCTGTGTTTTGTGTAATTTGGTGAGGAATGCTTGGGGTCTAGAGATACATATGTTGCGAATGTGGGTCCTCTTCCCCACTATTATGTGACCTTGGAGTTAATATATTTAAAGATGTAAGGTGTGGGTGGTACAGGGGTATTTATCTTCAAAAACTTTGCTATTTTATTTGATTAGGTTTGATAGAAGGGACTGGTTTTATATGTCTTAATGAATCATAATGAGACAGCATGTTGATGATTCAATATTGATCATATTGCAGCACAGTTCACTACCAAACATAATGATTTGTTTGGTTCTGGGATAACGGTGCTTCTGCAACTTATTTCAGAACGAATAGATGAGAAGCTGTGTGCACTGATGTATCTGCAGTGTGTCTGTGAGTCCAAGACAGCCATTTTGTATAAGAAGGAAAAAGTTATTTTTATTTATTTATTTTTTATGTTTTTCTGTTTTGAAAGGAAGAATGAAAGACACAAGGGCAGCTTTTTTATTTCTCCCTAGGTATTATATTCTGATGGGTTATGTATCTGACAGTATTATGTAGTGCACCTGGGAACTGCAGGCCCCATTCCTTCAACATAATATAGTTAAAAATTAAACAAGCAAATTAATAAAGAAAATGAAAGCCATTTTAGTTTGGTGGTCTGCCATGGTTTGATTCCAGCTGAGGTATACTATAGCAGATTTGTGATATCTGGTTGAATTCCCATTTCACTGAATGACAAATCATTGGATCCAAATGATTGAAAACCCATTCAGTTGAATAACAATTTGGGTGAAAGGCTATTTCATTGAATGTGACATAGCTACACATTTTAATACAGAAGTAGAAAGTATACAAAGAAGCTTTGTCTGGTAAATGCAGGTTACTTGTACATAATCACTGCTGGTATGGATTCTAATTTTATGTCAGCAGTGGTTTCGTGTGTGATGTCTTTTCACTTTTCTGCAAAGCTGTGCAATCATTAAGTTAGTAAATTTAAGTGAGGAAGAAGGAAAGGTCAAAGCCCCCCAAATGGGGGGCTACAGAGGGCTTGCAACCCTGCCAGAAACTCTTTAAGCATTTTCCATAGGTATTTTGAATGTATAATGCTTCAGTTATTTGGAATTTAGTTGTATGGTGTTTCAGTGAGATGGGCTTTCAGTCATGTGACTGAAGTTACTTAACCAGGCACATGTTTTATAGATTCCCCCATTAAAGAAGTATTTGTGCTCTGTGGTCTTCTCTGGCTAATAAATAGAATAAAAACAGTCACATGTATATTTGGCTGTCATCTGATTTTGTTAGACTATAATAGAAACTGTTTTGGTCAAACATGGATTTCAATGAGGAGGGCATATTATTTTACCACATCAAGATTGTTTGCCATGTCAAAACAACTGTGGACTCAAAACAGTTCAAAAGAGGAAAGATGAAAAGATATATCGAAATGATGTATAAAATATTATCTTTTTGCCTAAGCTACTACCAAGTCAAATGACGTGTTGTTTTTGGGCTGTAAAAAGCTGACCAAGTGAGTCATAGTCATGAGTTCTTCCAGAAGCCTAAAGCATGAAATCACAAAACCCTGTTATAATAAGCTGGAACCAGTTAAGGTTTGTTTACTAGAATGTGTGGGAAAAGGAGTACCACTGTCCATATGTTACGATACTCCAGCATTTTTGAATCTTTAGACATAAGAATTAGGAACTGGTTATACAGGTGAAGTTTCCTAGCTACAGGTGCAATTTGTAATGAGAAGTGTGCTGGTCTTTTTGCTGTTTGAACACTCTCACTGATCTATTTACAGGGACAGCTGATTTGTAACTAATCCCTTCCAGTCAGGGATAAGATCCAAAGCTGGGCAGAGGAGCAAAGCAATATGGTTTTGATTTCCGTCAGCTTAATCCCGAGCTTGTGTTTTTTAGCAAGTCTTTATAATCACGCAAAACAAGTATAGGTGTATATACAAATCAAAATAATTTTCTTTCTTTAGACCCTTCTTCTTGTGTTCTAAAAAACAAACAAAAAAGAAGGCTGTCGTGTCTGCTTTTTTTCTGGTATTTATTACTTTGATAACCAGTTAACCTCACTAGATTTGATTGCATGTTATCAGGTTGACATAGGACCACTGTTTGATACAGTTAGAAGCGTAGTTTACAACTGGAAACCAAGAAGAGAAGTCAAACTGGGACTGTTTGATAAAGCAACTCACAGCTTTAACCATCTGTGCTAATGTGCCAGTCTTCTTCTTACTTTATACTGCCTTGACATCACCCCATTGTTTAGGGAGTGCAGACTGCTTGTCAGTGGCACAACAGTTAATGCACTCACCTTTGGTGCAGAAGGCTGTGGGTTCTATACCCACACAAAGCAGATGGATTACTAACACTGCAGTGCAGCAAAAGGGAGAATGTTTCATTCCTGAGTGTGTCATCCTTCAAATGAGATATTAAACTGAGGTCTCATCTGCTCAAGTTGATTGTAGCTCGGGTGGATGTAGAAGATCCCATGGCACCCACTGGAAAGAGTAGAAGAGGTTCCCCAGTGAACAGGCCACTTTTCTCCTAGTAGTATAAATACCATCTTGGGTCCCTTGAAAAGAGGCCACCTAGTCAACAAAGGATGGATGGATGGATGGATAGATAAATAGATGGCTAGATCTTTTATGGTTATGAAATGGACAACCATTTTCAGCAGATGAATTCATGGTTTGCTACATATTAAAAATGTGTAATGCACTAGTGGAAACCATTTTATCCATGATTATGTTTGTTTGTTACATGAGCATAAAGGATAACTCAAGAATTTAAAAACTTATATTAGTCATTCCTAATGTTATTGGCTTCATGTCTTACCACAACACTTAGCCTGTGAATTAAACATAACCATTCCATTTCTCAGATCACTAGGAGTAGAAAACTTGGACTACTTTGCTCCCTGTAAGCCCACCTGAAACTGCTGCTATGAGACAATATCCATATAGTCAGAAACAATAACCATAACCACGTTTTTAATGAACTCTGCAGGGGCTTTGCCTTCGTCATACTTGAACTTCTCCTCAAGATAAATATTCGTTGCCATGGTTGCAGTTCAGCCCAGCTGATCATACACTAAATGTAACATATATCCTGCATGAGCACTCTTGTTTGATATGGGCATTTTCTCCATTGCTGTGACTATCATATTAGCATTCCATCTGCACATTTAGTCACCCTGTGGAGAACCTTTTCTGTATTTAAGGTCTATGATATTAGTGAATTCAGGATCATCTGCTAGGGAAATGGAGTACCAGCCACTGTCAGGGCCATTTCGTCTTGGCTGTTCTCCATTACATGGTTGACTGCTATCACCTGTCATCCTTAATACTTTGTCATTGTAGTATAACCATTTTTGAATGGCATTAGTATTACAGTATAGTGGCAAGGGGCTACTGGTGACCACTTTCATGGGGCAAGTCGTTTGAGTTAGAGGGAGGACAGTATCTCAGTGAATAACATGTCTGATATGTGGTAATGGCCCTGGGTCCCTGCATGCATTTAAGGAAATGACTGCAGGGAAGAATGTTTGCAGAGTGACCACTGCTGTATAGAAAAGACAAATACGTGTTTGGAGTATTTCTCCCTGGGCATCTGCTGACAATTTAGCTTGTTCCAAGTTGGACTTTCCTGGTAAACAAATGTTAAATAAATAAATAAATAAAAGGAAGGGAACTGTGCAGTAAATGAATCAGAGTTTGGCATATGACTGGTCACATTTTCTCTGTCTTTTACTCCCTTGTCCTTCTGCTTACTAAATGAACTGAGCGACAAGGTGAACCTCCAAAGAAGAGAAAAGGCTTATTCCGAGCTTTTCTTGGTAATTGAACAGAATGGATGAGATAGAATAGTTAATTGCCTGAACATGAACAGGGCTGAAAGCCCTATTCAGTGTGTTTATCGTGGACACATGGAAGTTATGATACGTGGCAGTGGCAGATAAATGAACAAGCATGAATGGGAACTGTAGGATACTGGAAGCATTGTTTAAATGTTGGCAGCTTCACTGCAAATGCATGTACTTTACCTGCGTAATGAAATCTCAGGTGCTGACTAAGCAAGTGGAAAAGTCAGGCTCAGAAATTCAGAACAAGAAAATGACTTGGGGGGTCATTATGGAAAACCTAAACCATCAAGCACAACATGTGTACTGTACATAGATTTATCTGTATTACAAGTGAAATGACGAGTTTACTATATGATTATTGTGTTTACATGTATCATGTTGGAAGCTTCTCTTAACACAGTTGATATTATGTATAATTTTCTGTATATTGTGGGTGAAATGACAGTCAGGTTTCACAGCAGAGTAATTATGTTAGCCAGATAAGGTAAATTGTGTCACTTGGAATTAGTGCAATTCAGAAATGTGCATATTCTGCATGATGCTGAATCACACTGAGACCAAAAATACATATCTAGGAATCACATGCCCAAGCAGTTTAAACAACAACTGCTCAGGAAAACACTATTCTGAATGTTGTTGTAGCTTGGACTGAAGCTGTGACAAAGGGGTCTGAGTGAAGCTGTGACCTTTTGTATTGCACTTTATATCACCAGAGGAAAAAAATATAAATCTGCACACAGACAGACACACACACACATTCTCTCACATTCACAGATATACAGAGGCATACAGACAGTCATAGATTTAAGCTCACAGAGACACACTGCCACGCAGGCAGATAGATGGGACACACACACACATTTACCAAGACATACTACTGTATATTTAATATATATATATATATATATATATATATATATATATATATATATATATATATATTTATATATTTACCTACACACATACACAGACTGCACAAGTGTATTTTAACTGGATCAGCAATCTGTGCAGACAAGAAGAACAGCTTCTCTCTGCTGATATTCTGCCATCAAAAAGCACATAAGCATTTTCTTCAGTGCTCTGCATGGATTGAATGTAGGACGGACATCTGTGAATCACCATTCCATGCAATAATCCATGTTGAGCAGTACATTGCAAGGATCTAAGTTGTGTAAGCCAGTCTTAGTCTTAGAGACTGCTGTATTTACATGCAACATTGAAAATCCTCACTGCTATACAGAACACTACTGTGCTACTGAACAGTGAATTTTAAGTCCTTTTCATGCTATATAAAGCCGCTTGAGCAGTTTTGTATAGTAGGCGTGCTATCTGTGAATTCCACCCTGTGTCTTTATTAGCAATTGTTTTGATGTACATTCTGTATTCCCAAAACTCAAACAAAAATGGGACTTTCAAAAGAGAACATTTCCAGTCAACAAATGTAATGAATTAAATGAAATAAATAAAAATAAAATTAAATCTTAATAGCTAATACAAATTAGTTGTTGGGATAGCTGTGTTGGAGCTAGACTTCAGGGATAGGAAGGTGATAATATCTCTCTTTATCAAGTATTGGTTAGGCCACAGGTAGTTTACTGTATGCAGTACTAGAGACCATGTGAGGAAAGGGAGGGGGCATCACAGTCTTGGAGTGGTACAGAAGAAGGTAGTTGGAATGCTGGAGACAGAGAGAATAGTAGGTATGACATACTGTTAAAACTCATGCTGTCATAGGTGGCCACTTCAGCAGCTCTGATGTAGCTTCGAACTGCAATCAAAATAATCGTCTTTAGCTGCAACAAACCACCTTTTATTAGTTTTTACTGCAGTGAGTCTCAAACAACAAATTAAAAAAAAATAGACCATCTCTTCTCCTGCTGCAAATAGCTGTTTACTGCAGAGTCTTCTAGCTGCTGCCTCTCACCCCAAAATTATATTTTGCACTGAGCCATCTTTAATTATTTTTGTAGGTATCGCACGATTGCAGTGTCTAATTTTTATGCCTCTGTAAATATCTTTGTTGTAGTGGGTTTCCCATGCCACCTTTGCCACTCTCTGAGCTGTTATGTAGGTTTTAATAATAGTAAAGTAGGGCAGCTGTCCTGTGTGACTGAAGCTCACTTTGAATGCATTTAGTTCCTTGTACAGTACAAAGCAACTGTAATCTCAGGTTACCCTAGCATTAGCTGCAAACTTTATCCTCAACAGTATTTTGCCTGGACTGATATTCTAGGACTGCTGAGATCTCTGTAGTTTTTACTGCCTGACTCTCTGCATTTGAATTGTTCGCAGTACTGTCATAACCATTTGTGAAATCTTGTTTCACTTTCCTTGTTTTAGCTATACATCTCTGTAGTGTAGTTATATTACAATCAGCTAGAGAGCTACCGAAGAGAGCCTATTGCATTTAATTACAGTAATCGTATTTGCGGTCATTCTTATGGCCCACTACTGCATTTATTTCTTTTTTATATAATATAGTTATCACTCACTTTTAAACAATCAGAACAAACTGTTATCTTATAATGCTTCTGTGTTATTTGAGTTTTGCCACTGGTCACTGTCACTGTGCCTCCAGGCGAGTGCTGTTGTGTGCATATGTGTACTGTCTGGTTTTTGCTGGTGCTGTTTGGTGGCCAGCTCTACTCGTCTCCCATTCCCACATCAGCCAACCCCTCAGATTCTATAATTATACACTGCTACTAATTAAAATAAAAATTAGGACTTTCATAAACAACAGCATGAAGTTATACTTACACCAACAACAAAACATCAATATAAATATCATATTAAAATAGTGAACCCATTAGCAACTGATATCATATCTAGCCAATTTAAATGCACAAGTCATATCTGGTTATTACAGTGTCTCTTCTCATACAGTTCATTAATGCATATTGTAATATAGTACAAATATTCACTATTGAACAAAAAAACAGTAAAGAACCTTCACATCATAGTGCTAAATCCTGCTTATGAATGCTACAAAATACCAAAGCCATCTTGTATTTTATCATCTGTTTTGAGCATTTACATTATCACATTATGGCCGTCCCAAACTCGGCAATATAAGAATTCACTCCTATGTGCCATGTTACTCATAATTAGACTTCCTTGCACACAGAACAATATACTAATAATAAAAAAAAGAATTCCTTATTATCTATCCATTCTTTTACTCTAAAATATCATTTAACACACGGCCCTGCTGTTCTCTTCCACTGCAAAGATGTAGTCTAATCCTCGCTGTACTAACTGCAGTCAGACTCAAAACGATCAGATATTATCCCTGTTGTACTACAGTCCTGGTCACCAATTATGTCTTGTTGTGTATAGGAGTATTTGTAACAAAATCAGACTAACACACATGGATAAAAACCAGCTTACCTGGTATACTTATAATAAGTAAAACATGGCTAAACAGAATATAACAGATTAGGGGCTGCTACCCTCAATTACAATATTATTAGATCCAATTGTCTCTCTAAATGTATAGGAAGAACAGCAGTGCAATACTCAGATCTGCTTGCCTTAACTAAGAATCCCTAAACAATACCCAAGTTTGATAATGCCTGAGTATTTTTTGCATCACTTAAAAGAAACAAATACAAAACCCTACATATTGTTATTGTCTATATTCATAGGATGTTACTAGGTTAATGACCACTAGGGTCCTTAAAAGCCTAACCATGCACCCAAAACAATTTGGGTCCCAAATATCATATGGCAGGGACATGTTAGCTAAGGATTTATGGGGGGGGGTCTTAAGATAATACTTTTCTTATTGATGGCCAGTATCCATAAGGGACATGGGGCAAATCAGGGGTGTACATTTACAATTTCCTATCCAACTGTCAAGGTTCCATTTGAATGGGGTCAGGAATGAACTTTGTTTTACATGGATGGGGAGTCTATTCCATAGTGTTGGGATCCTTTGGGACACATATCTGTCTCTCAAGCATATTCTGTTTATATCACAAGTGAATTTTATAGGTTCATAAGTAGGTACTAGACTATAGGCCCAAGGGCTTATGTAAGCTTAGCCAGCAAGGTTCCCTGGCTTTCACCACTCAAGAAAGTTATTTTCCTGTGCCCCTGTCGAGCAGAGCCACAGACGTGATCCCGGGGTGAATTTCCAATTTCCCATCCACTCATCAAGATTTTTCTTGAAGAGTTCTAATGAGGAACTCTGCTTGACATAGATAGGTAGCTTGTTCCAGAGTATGGGAAGTCTCTGGGACAGGAATCTATCCCTCCAGCATGTTCTGTTTATTGTGGTGACAAGGTTTAGGTCCCTAGAGCGTGTATCTCGGAGGGATTGGGATTTCTTAAGGTGCAGCATGTCCAACAGCTCTAGGTTTGACATAGCTTTGTATGTTAGGCAGAGATCACCTCGGAGTAGGCGATATGCTATGGAGTAAAGCTGGAGTTTTTTGAGACGGTCAGCATAGGGCATCTGTCTGAGTCCCATAATCCTCTTTATGAGGTACTACTGAGGCCTTTCCAGCTGTTGCAGATGTCTTGTGAGGTACATTCCAAAAGGGGGATTGTACTCAATAATGGGTCTTATGAGAGCCGAGTAGAGGGGAACAATGACCTCTTTTTTTGTGGATGAGAACCCTTTCGTGATGAGGTGTGCCACACAGAAGGATTTCCTGATTACTGTGGCAATGTGATTATCAAAGGAGAGACTAGTGTCTACCTGAGTCCCAAGGTCTCTTGTCACACCTTCAGCATTAAGTGGACTGCCGCCTATGTGGTAGCTCATGGGTACAGTTTTTTCCAAAGAGGATGACAATGCATTTTTTGGCATTGAGCTTGAGGTCATGGCTCTGACACCAGGCATCTGTCTCAGTAATAACCTTCTGTAGGATGTCCACATTGTTTGGGGATTTGACCATGGCACCTAATTTGCAGTAATCTGTGAACTTCATCAGCCAGAGGCCCTCTGTGTTAGCCTGTACTTCAGAGAAGTAGATACCAAACAGGAGAGGACCCAGGACTGAACCCTGTGGCACTCCACTTGTCACTGGTTTGAAGTCAAATTTGGAGTCTGTAACTTTTACAGTATGAGTTCTGTCTGTGAGCCATTTGGTGACCCATCTTGTGATGTAAGGATTTATGCCCAGTTTATGAGTTTATCTATAATTTCAGAATGGGGGATGGTGTTGAAAGCCTTGGCAAGGTCAAGATAGGCTGTGTGAACTGCCTTACCCTCTTCTACGGCTTTGATGACTGTTTCAAAGAAGTTTGTCAGGTTCAGGAGGCATGATCTGCCTTTCACAAACCCGAACTGGGTGGGGTCCAGAGTTTGGAGATTTCCATTGTCTTTGTTTATGAGTTCCATGATGATATGCTTCATGGCCTTGCAGACCAGGCTCATCAGGCTAATAGGGCGATAGTTCCTGGGGTCCGTGGTGGCTCCCCCTTTGTGGAGTGGCATAACTATTGCTGTGCACCATTCAGTTGGGTACAAAGCCTGATGTGAGGCTATAACTGAACATGGTGCTTAGGTGGGGAGCCAGTTCATTCTAAAGTTAGTGTAGGACGCAGCCTGGGATGTTGTCCAGTCCCATGGATGCTGTGTTTTTAGCTTTGGAAAGTGCACTCTTTACCTGCACAGTTGTGATTGCAGGGACTCTGCATTCCTCCGCTATAGCTATGGGCCCTTTAGGGGTTGAGAGGGGGGTAAAGTAGCACTGTACCTATCAACCAGGATGTTGGTGATATCAGTTGGTTCTGTGATTTTTGTGCCATTGTGCTGTAACACAGAGCAGATCTGGGTTTTGCCATTGAGGTTGTTGACTTAGCTATAGAATGCTTTGTGATTGTCCTTGGAATCAGTGGCAATCTTGTTTTCGTAGCTAGCTTTGGAGGATTTTATGAGGGATCTTACCTTCTTACTGAGGCTGACTAGGGAGCTCCTCCACTTATGGGATTTTACTCTCTTTTGCAAGAGTTTCTTGTTTATAGCAGAGGACCACCAGATTGGCTTCCTTTTTTTTGAGGATAGCATCTTAGTTCTGTTGGGGATAGCACAATCCATGCACTTGTGTAAGTGGTTATAGAGTGCATTTGTGTAGGATTCAGTCATAACTGAATTGTCCACCTGCATGGGTGTCTTGAAGTTTGCCACTTCTGTCTTAAGAAGCATGAAGTTGGCTTTGGAGAAATGTTTTACAGTGGTTTCCTTGATGGGGGTGGGGGTAGGATGTGGATATCCATGGTGATTAGCTTATGGTTGGATCTGACCAATGAAGAGTTGACTTCAGGTGTGGAACGGTCATTCATGTTGGTAATGACTAGGTCTAGGATATTGTTGCCCCTGGTTGGGGCATATATCAAGAAAAGAGGAGTGGGAATCCTGGGGCATGGTAGGGGATCTATAGCAAGCTACAATTTGGATTGCAGTTTTGTCCAGAGTTAGTTGCACTTGGATAATTTTGGATGCATTATGTTGGGCAACTAGCCTGGAGATGTGGATATCCTTGATGAATATGGACACACCTCTGCCTTTGGTGTTCGGTCCAGGTTTGATGGCCGAAAGGTATGGTATGCGTTATAGCCTGGTAATGCAGGGGTGGTCTCTGGAGCCTTGAACCAGGTTTCAGTCACTGCACAGATATCGATGTTCTCCATTTTAAGGAGTGCCTCTAGTGAGTGCATTTTGAGGTTTAGACTTCTAGTGTTGAGTAGCATTACCCTCAGTTTTTGCTTGCCTGTACCTGTTATGGTGGTGGGTTTGTCATTTGAACCTTGCCTAAAAAAGGCACTATAGGTGCGGCAAGAGCCTTAGCCAGTGTCCGGAATCCCAGGGGCGACAGGGTGCCAGCCATCTCTGACAAAGCATCATGGCTTGTCGACCATGTTGTCCCAGGCAGGCAGATACTGGATCCCCTTAGAATGGTGTTTATGGTACTGTTTGTTTTGGGCATGTGCAAGATATCCATCAGGGCTGGGTCTGAGGTACCTCTCTAACCCAGGCAGAGATCCCCTCTCAGTAGCCTGTAGGAGACTGAATACAGAGACAGAGCCTTTAGGCAATCAGTGTAGGACAGAGTATTCATGCCCTGAATTATCCTGGTGAGAAACCTTTCTGGGTGTTCGAACTGTTGCAATTGTCTGGTTAGATACATGCCAAAGGGGTATGAAATTCAATAAAAGGTCTGATAAGGGCCGGGTAGAGTGGTACTACAGGTTTCTTGGACTTGGATGCCATGCTCTTACCTATAAGTTGGGTGACACAGAATTATGTTTTTTTTATTTTAGCTACATGTTGGTCAAAGGGGAGATTGATGTCTATGTACAGTGGATATAAAAAGTGCACACACCCCTGTTAAAATGCCAGGTTTTTGTGATGTAAAAAAATGAGACCACAATAAATAATTTCAAAACTTTTCCCACCTGTAATATGACCTATAACCCGTACAATTCAATTGAAAAACATACAATTCTGTTAGGGGAAAAATATAAAAAATAAAAAATGTACAATAAGCTGGTTGAATAAGTGTGCACACCCTTAAACTAATACTTTGTTGAAGTACCTTTAGATTTAATTACAGCATTCAGTTTTCTTGGGTAGGAGTCTGTCAGCATGGCACATCTTGACTTGAAAATATTTGCCCACTCTTCCTTGCAGAAGTGCTCCAAATCTGTCAAATTGCAAGGGCATCTCTTGTGCACAGCCCTCTTCAGGTCACCACACAGATTTTCTATTGGATTTAGGTCTGGGCTCTGGTTGGGTCATTCCAAAACTTAAATTTTCTTCTGGTGAAGTCATTATTTTGTTGATTTGGATGTATGCTTGGGGTCATTGTCATGTTGAAAGGTGAAATTCCTCTTTATCTTCAGCTTTCTAGCAGACGCCTGAAGTTTTTGGGCCAAAAGTGACTGGTATTTGGAACTGTTCCTAATTGCTTCCACCTTGACTAAAGCCCCAGTTCCAGCTGAAGAAAAGTGACCCCAAAGCATGATACTGCTACCACCATGCTTCACCGTGGGGATGGTGTTCTTTTGGTGATGCGAAGTGTTGTTTTTGCGCCACACATACCTTTTGGAATTGTGGCCAAAAAGTTCAACCTTGGTCTCATCAGATCATAACACATTTTCCCACATGCTTTTGGGAGACTTGATGTATTGTTTTGCAAATTTTAGCCAGGCCTGGATGTTTTTCTCTGTAAGAAAAGGTTTCCGTCTTGCAACCCTACCCCATAGTCCAGACATATGGAGAATATGGGAGATTGTTGTCACATGTAGTACACAACCAGTACTTGCCAGAAATTCCTGCAGCTCCTTAAGTGTTGCTGTAGGTCTCTTGGCAGCCTCCCTGACCAGTTTTCATCCTGTCTTTTCAGAGCGATGTCCAGTTCTTTGCAATGTCACTGTTGTCCCATATTTTCTCCACTTTTTGATGACTATCTTCTCTGTGTTCCATGGTATATCCAATGCTGTGAAATTTTTTGTACCCTTCTCCTGACTGATACCTTTCAACAATGAGGTCCCTTTGATGATTTGTAAGCTCTCTGCAAACCATGGGTTTTGCTGTAGCAGGCAACTGAGTGAATGTCAGGAAAATCCTACCAGGACAGCTGAACTTTATTTGGGGTTAATCAGAGTATCTTTAATTGATGGGAGGTATATACCCAAGAAGATTGAATTCTGTAATTAAATCAAAAGGTGCTTCAACAAAGTATTAGTTTAAGGGTGTGCATACTTATGCAACCAGCTTATTGTACGTTTTTTTTATTTTTCATATGTTTTCCCCCGACAGATTTGTTTGTTTTTCAATTGAATTCTACAAGTTATAGGTCACATTAAAGGTGGGAAAAGTTTTGAAATTATTTGTTATGGTCTCATTTTTTTATATCACAAAAACCTAGCATTTTAACAGGGGTGTGTACATTTTTTATATCCACTGTGTATTTCCAGACCTCTTACTACTAGGCTGACTCCTAAAGGGCCCACAACCTTGGCATTATCAGCACCTCAAAATTGTATCCACAATATGAAATACACAGATTTTCTGCCCTGGCTTAGCATAGCATTAAAACAAAACATCATAATACTGGAAGATGTAAATATTAACTATACCGCGGTACACCCCTTACAAAACAACCCCCCTTATCACAATACAAACCTTTATGGATTTAGCCATCTAATAACAGAATGTTAGAGACTATGGGTGACAATTAAACAACACTAATCATTAAATGGAATAATATTCCTTCTGAGGTGAGGTCTGAAGTCTCTTTTCTAGAATTCACTGGAAGCTCTATCTGAACACCTTTACTAAGATGTTGAATGCCAATGTTAGAGACTGGGTGACAATTAAACAACACTAATCATTAAATGGAGTAATCTTCCTTCTGAGGTGAGGTCTGAAGTCTCTTTTCTAGAATTCACTGGAAGCTCTATCTGAACACCTTTACTAATATGTTGAATGCCAATGTTAGAGACTACGGGTGACAATTAAACAACACTAATCATTAAATGGAATAATCTTCCTTCTGAGGTGAGGTCTGTGGTCTCTTTTCTAGAATTCACTGGAAGCTCTATCTGAACACCTTTACTAAGATGCTGAATGCCAATGTTAGAGACTGGGTGACAATTAAACAACACTAATCATTAAATGGAATAATCTTCCTTCTGAGGTGAGGTCTGAAGTCTCTTTTCTAGAATTCACTGGAAGCTCTATCTGAACACCTTTACTAAAATGTTGAATGCCAATGTTAGAGACTACGGGTGACAATTAAACAACACTAATCATTAAATGGAATAATCTTCCTTCTGAGGTGAGGTCTGAGGTCTCTTTTCTAGAATTCACTGGAAGCTCTATCTGAACACCTTTACTAAGATGCTGAATGCCAATGTTAGAGACTACGGGTGACAATTAACAACACTAATCATTAAATGGAATAATCTTCCTTCTGAGGTGAGGTCTGAAGTCTTTTTTCTAGAATTCACTGGAAGCTCTATCTGAACACCTTTACTAAGATGCTGAATGCCAATGTTAGAGACTACGGGTGACAAGTAAACAACACTAATTATCACTGTCTGAGGACAGGCATCCTTTCAACCACACTGTTGTTTCCTCATTCATTGCGTATACATACTATTACCACTGTAAATAAAATTCATTAATTTTGCTACCTCTAGAATACTACTTGTGCGTGTTAATCATGCTAAACTTATACTGTTTCCTGCAGACTGTGCTAACACCTCACAATGCTTATTGTTTTGTTTGTACCAAATGTAGTACCTCTTCCTCTATTTCATTTATTTGATGTTGCGTATCTTTTCCTTTACAGAGTTTCATCTACTTTGTGTGTGATTAATGTTCTTGCTTCATTGAATTGCATATATGTCTTTTCGTAGCTTTATCTTTGTTCTTTGTCCTTTTATTTGTTTACCCAGATTGTGGCTTAAAAAAGTCAAAGTACCAGCTCACCTATCTGGTTATAAGGAGTTATTAAATAAACAAAGACTATACAGCAATAGTTTATGCAAAGGAGCTATGGTCCCTACACCCCAAATACCTCTGATTTATCACTTAGTACATTTATTTTCTTCAGACATGTTCATCCATTTGCACATTCTGACAAGCTGAACCTGAGCATTCCTACATTACACTGACCTTATTAAATATTATATCATTACACCTACACAATCCTTAGTCACACACCGCCTCACATACCTTGTTTATAAGTTTACTTACAAATAAATATTCAGTTTTCTTTCTGCTTCACACAATCATAACAGCACAATCTTTCAAAGTGAAATAATTTTGATACTCTTTTGAAACTACTCTATTTTATGCAAGTTTGAAAGTTAGTTTTATGTATTATATTACATTCAGCATTTTGCAGTAATTTGTACATTTACAGACCAGTTACTGTTTAATGTTGAAACTGTAGTCATTCAAAAATTAAACAGATTAAGTCTCAATATTTGCCTCACAGTTCTTCTTCCTCCAGACTGAATCTCCAAATGAGATGAGATGTAAAAAAAAAAAACTTCTAGTCCTCTTTGTGTCCAAGTAGGTTTTCAATGGTGTTTCCAGTGTTTTCCTTCAACCCAAAGACATGCAGATAGGTGATCTGGTGAGCCTCTGAATTGCCTGTTGGTTTGTCTGTGTGTGTCTGTGTGTGCGTATGCGAATATGTATCCTGCTATGAACTAGCATTCCATTTAATTTTGGTTCTTGGACTTGTGCCCACTGCTTACTGTGATAGGCGCTGACCTCTCAGGAGCCCTGAATAGGATAAAGCAAACCTCTGAAAATTCACAACAAATGGTTTTAATTAAACATCATGATATATTTCAGTCACTCAACTGGAACCTTATATAAGACATAATACTAGTGAAATGAATATTATAAAATCAAATTCAAATACTGAATTCTCAAAACAGTAAAAAATAATTAGTAGAATATAATTCTGATTTCTGTGTAACAAAAGGTTACATATAAATTCTGCAATGCGGGAAGTTGTATTTACTTGGACCCCTCATGTAGGGGCTGTGTCCCGCATACCACTCCATACTCCAAATATACTGAGTCCCTGGCCACTATATAATTTAAAAGGTAAAAAATATATATATAGCCGCGGTGGTGCAGTGGTAGTGTTATTGCCTCTCAGCAAGAGGTTCTCCTGTTTGATTCTCGGCTGGAGTGCCTTCTGTGTGGAGTCTGCATGTCCTCCCCGCGGTCGAGTGGCATTCGAAAGACATGCATGAATGGGCGTGCCTTCACTGAAGGTTGGTCGTCAGGCTGGCAACTCGGCACCATAAAAATCTACTGCCAATCATTAGTGGACCAGAGTTCCGCTGTGACGACCCCTAACCGGGAAAAGCTGAAAAGACAAACAAATATTGTATTACAAAAATATAGTATGACTATGGAGTTAATACATAGAAGAGGTGTGGAAGCAAAGCTTCAAACATTGTTATCTGTAGATGGTTCAGCCCCCTAGCATTGCACACATTACTAGTTATTCATGGAGTGGCTCTTAGCGGATGGTAACAACATGAGTAAAATACAGGCAAGAAAGTATGATTCAGGCAGTAATAAAAAAAAGAGCCCTTTCAGATGACAGGACAATTTTCAGTAGAGTAACATATAAGTAAGTGCAAGGGCTGGCCCTTTGAACAGTATTTCAGATAATGCAGAAGTGCTGAAAGTAAATTTTATATTTTTACTGATGACACAAATATATGCAGTATGGCTGATACATAAGAGTGCAGAAATAATAAAGATAGTTTTTGTCACAGTTGGAGAAATGATCAAAACACTCCTCTTAGCTTCACAGTAGATAATGAAAAATAATGCATCTGGCGTATAAAAGCACAGAAACAGAATGCACTCAGACGTTGTAGCAACAGCAAACATGGAAACTAAAGCATGGATAGTCATATCAGATGACTTAAAGGTAGGCAAACAGTGTCAGGCTGGTGTAATGCTAGGATATACAGAAAGTGGCAAAACTGATAATAAACAAGATATTTGACATTCAGTAAGAGGTCATCTAGAGTATTGTGTTCATTTCTTGGGACCGCAATTATACTTGGGTTATAGACAGGTCAGATGTAGTTCAGAGTAGAACAACAAAATGATACACTGTTTGCATCTGATGCTACACAGAGTGACACTACAACAGCTAAATATCTACATTTTATATATAATCTGTGCCATATGGTTGAATGCACTAATATTCTAGATAATGAACCCATCAACAAACAAAACAAAACTTGCAACAAATATTTTTTTGTAAGGGACAACTTCCCCTGCACTCCTTATGCTCCTTAAATATACAAACTCCTAGATTACAATACAGGGAGAAAGGGCAAATTCCCAGCCGCCATGCTTCCATGAATTCCCACAAAAAATAAGGCACTCTGAAATTAACTGTGTTTACGATCACTTATGTTCCGGACACATGCTCAACTATCATATGTCTGAATCACAAAACATCGAACACACATACACGAAAGCGCTTAACATCGACAAGCGCTTCTGTGTATGTGTGCCTGTTAAGTAGATCGGACTACTGTGCGGGTAAGGGAAAATTCCCTTTTCCCCACTCTAGTGCGATCTTGGAGTGAGAATAATAAAGTAGGGGGAGTGTGGGGGCGCAGGGGGGCTTCGCCCCCTGCAGAAATGTAGATTTTTTTTTTAAAGCACTTTTCGATGTTATGCACTTTCGTGTATGTGTGTTCAATGTTTTGTGATTCGGACATATGCTAGTCGAGCATGTGTCCTAGACCCATATATATATATATATATATATATATATATATATATATATATATATATATGTGTGTGTGTATGTATGTATATATATATATATATATATATATATATATATATATATATGTATGTATATATATATATATATATATATATATATGGATCACCTTCAGATGCCCGAAACGCCAAACTGCCGACACACAAATCACCGACACCAAAAAGACCGACAACAAAAATACCGACAGCGAAAACACCAAATACCATTACACCAACACACTACACGTAAACAACACAGTACACTACATAACATATCCACTATCCCTAACCCAAATCCTTTATAACATCCTAAGGTAAAACCGACTACTAGCACACTTACCCTACCTGCACTCTAACCCTAACTCACTTACCCACCTTCTCTAACATCCCAAGATCCGACACTACCGCACACTCACCCTACCTGCACCCTAACCCTAACTCACTTAACCCACCCCTAAACCCACAGTCCCTCACTACTCGCAATGTACCTGTCCGCTCCCTAACACTAAATCCCTCACTCTATCGCACACTTACCGAGTCCGTCGGGTTCTCACCTTGTCGGTCATCTGCGTTGTCGGTGTTTTCGACCCGTCGGATTCCGTGTCGGTGAAATGCGATGTCGGGCATCTGAAGGTGACCCATATATATATGTATATATATATATATATATATATATATATATATATATATATATATATATATATTTTTGTGAAGAAAGGAGATAGGAGAAAATGATGGAAATGTCCAAGTACATTAGGACTTCACAGAATTGAATTGGATGCCAACTTAAAAAAAGAGATAGTGAGATGAAAACAAGTGAACAAAAACTGACATCTTGAGATGGCTAGATCGGATGAAACAAGAAAAACTAACTTTTTTCACAAAAAGAGTGGTGGATGGAACAGCTTACCTGAAGGGAGTAATAGTATCAGATTTTCATATGACAAGTTTTGAGTAGAGTGGGGAAATTACATGTTTGGAAAACAGGGTGTGCAGTTTATCCAGCAGAGAGGGAATTGGGTTGATAAATTAGAGTGCATTTTCCAAGAAAGCTTATTGAAAACTGCATGTATGCAAGCTGTAATACTTTATATATTATCTGTGGCACAACTTTTTACAGAGACCCAGGACTAAAAGCTACAGCTTTCCACAGCTGACAAGACAGTGGTGACCTTGGATTAAGAATATTTATAAGTAGCCTAGTTTGATGGAGGGGTGACATGGAGTTCAGGGTTCTTTGGATTTACATTTTGAAAACTTGAACTTAACTGTTCATAGCAGTTCTTTTCTACTATTTAAAATCGGTTACTGTACTTTTGTTTCTGTTATGTCAGCTAATGATGTTTCTTAAGCTTTTCCTCCATCCATCCCCAAACCCTTTTCTCATTTTGCATATGGGGTCAGGGTGTCACTTCAGCAGTGACAATCATCTTGAGCCACGGTTTACACTGCCAGGTGGCTAGCCCTGCCTTGGTAGTTCATTCGTACTACTCACACACTCTCACCTACAGACAATTTTGAGTGCCCAATCCACCTACTGCATATCTTTGGAATGTGGGAGGAAACTGGAGCACCCAGAGGAAACCCACGTGACCACAGGGAGAACATGCAGAAACAGCACAGAAGGCATCCCAGACAAGAACTGAACCAGAGAGCCTCTTGCTATGAGGTGACAATGCTAACCGCTGCACTACCACGGCCTGCCACTTCAGAATTCTGAATAGGGAGAATGCTAGTTACACATCTCTCTGTTTAGTCTTTTTATAATTTGAGTATCATGGACAGTTAAGTTAAGGGGGAGTGCTATGACTTTTTGAGTGCACGCATGTGTTTCTAACAGAACAGAGACAGCAATGCATGTTGTAACCCCAGTAAAACAGGCAAGATTCAGTCAAGAAATAAAATGTGATTTGATTTTATTGGAGTGAGACTAACTAGCAGGAAAGGTAGGGTAGGAGAAAATAATTGACTGGAACTAGTATAAAATATCTGAAATAGCTGAGACTTCAGATTTTGAATGTTATATACTGGATAGTGAGATTTTTATTTCTTATAATGAGAGGCATTTTAACCAATAAACAAGATTTTAAGTTTTCTACTGAATATGAACATTTCTAGTTGTAGATATGTTCTTGAAGTTTATTAATGAAGAAGTTAAAAAATGACAGGCATAGCAAGAGAAAGAATACTTTTATTTTTCATAGTTCCCCAGGTTAGAGGCTATGGCTCGCATGGACTGTTCACTATCCTGCTTCACTGCTCAGCTCTGTAATGTTTTTTCCTTAGCCGTCCTGGGTTTTGATGGAATGCAGCTGTTGTTTGGAGAAGCCACACTGGAAAATGTCTCTCCAGACCAAACTGCGTCAAGACTGTTTAGATAAAAATGTTTAAAGAACATATAATGCAGGCTGTCTGCCAGGGCCTGCCCCTTATTCTTTTCTCAGAGTGTTTACAGCTAAACAGAAGCTCATCTCCTTTCCCTTCAAACAACTATGTAATCTCTGAAGTGGATGAATGTCTTGAGGCGTCAGCATTTGATGGTGCAAGTTTATTACCACTCAGTGTATTATTTTTAGGTTTATTTTCACAATCAAGCATTTTTAGTGGTTCTAAGAATTCAGCTGCTCATGCACAGGGCTCCTGATACTTTGGACCTAGATTTTCTGATAGTTGCAATGTATTTACCATCTTATTTTATGTAGTGAAGTATTTTATATTACATCCAGAGGCATCATTCTTGTACAGACTATATCAGCATTTCATTTTTGATTATTGTTTTTTTTAGACTGAGGCCGTTTGGCATTTGAATCATTTGGTTACTTGTTTTAGTTTCCCTGTAGCTTGATAGTACAGTTAGTCACTACTAGTGTAATCTTGGATTTATTTCCAAACAGCTTCACATGCTTTTGAACCCCTGGAAAATATCTTTTGGCTTTTCCCACAAAATTCCAAATTACATCAGGCAGAGCCCCTCACTAACACTCTTCAAGAGAAACCTTGATGAGTGGATGGGTAACAGAAAATACACCCCTGGGATCACTCCATTGGCTCTGCTTGACAGAGGATCAGTTAATTAATCAATGGGGCGGCGAAAGCCGACACACTCTGGCTTAGGCTTATAAATGCCCTCGGGCAGATAGCCTAGTACCTACCTATGAACCTATGAACTTAGTCATTGAGTGATTTAAGGCTAAAACAATTGACTTCAATGAATTGGCAAAGCAATTTTGGAATAACAATAAGTATAGCATTTCACAAGGCAATAATTACAGAATTACAATTAATGTATATATTGTCAAATACTGCAACAAGCAAATGCAGTCAATTTATAGGAATTAGGAAACACTTTGTACATTAAGTGGGTGTATTAACCAATATTCACTAACCTTGAATGTAATAACAATAAAAGAGAAAGGAAAACTATTAAACAAATGTCATAACAGTAGATGCAAGGAAGTTAGTGGTACTAAACAATTACTCATTAAATGGGGATAAATTAATGACTGGATGTTGAAATGAATGAAAATAGAAATACTGGGGATGCAGCAGTAAATGCCAGCAAATAAAGTAATATTTATATATTGCTAAATGCAAATGATATGAGCATATTGCAGCATGTTGCAAGTTTTTTTTTTTGGTTATTTAAACATGAAAAGCAATGGTGTTTTAAAGTAAAACAAATAATAATTTTATAAATACTAAATGAGATATTTTTGCACATTGGAGTATTTTTGTAAGTTAGTTATTTTAGCTGCATTATTAGAAGAAACCCCTGATGGAACACTGATTTTGAAAGTAAGGATTGTGGCAAAATTCTGTTTTTTTTTTTATACCTGTTTTGTTCCTTTTCATTTTGCCGACTATTGTCCTGTCATCGATTCTGTGCTGTCCTGATAACATTTAAGTTTCTGAACATTTAAAGTGATGCGGCATCCTGTTCAAGCTCTAAGAATTTCAGGGATTTTAAGGACTTCCAAAAATTTTGAATAAGGAGATAATAAAACAGAAAATTGGAGACTTTGAAGGAGGCAAAATAAAAGAGAAAAATGGAAACAATTAAATAGGAAAAATAAGAGAAAAAGGACACTTTGGATACTTTCCCTGGAATTCAGATTGGGTTATCACAAGTGGTAAGCCCTGCCATTAGCTGCCAAACTCTTTTGGTAACTTTTACTCTTTAGAGTGGAGCGCCTCAGCGATATTCTACAAATGAGGAATCACAGTGGTGGCAGTCCCCATGCTCGTGCTGCAGGATAATGAGGCATTCTGGATGAGCAGCCAATGCTTATTAGTCATGTGATCTCCTTCAGAAATGTCTTTTATAAGTGATTTACATTGCCAAACTGTTCAGAGAATTACCTGGCTGCGTAAATTAGCACGACCGGACATAACTCAAAACTGATGTGGTCCCTGTTATAGTCAGTATGAGAGATCACATTTAAATTTAGGAAGTTCAGCGTAGAGGTTATGTGGTGGAGGGTGTATGAGATATGTGTGGTAGTGTGTGTGCATACCTGCAGGGGCTGAATGGACTAGGATGAGTGTGTGTGTGTGTGTATGTGTATACATATATAATAAAAATAATAATATATATATATATATATATATATATATATATATGGGTTTACTTATATATATATATATATATATATATATATATATATATATATATATATGGGTCTACTTTGCTTCATTGAAACTCATTTCACTGAATTTCATTTTACTCCGATCACATCGCTGAAAACACAAATTACTGAAAACTCAGTTCACTGAATCTCATTTCACTGAACTGAACTTAGTATATATTAGTAGTATAGATTACTGTAAGACAAGTAAAAGGTATATGCCTTTTTACCCCACTGTAGTGCAATCTTGGGGTTAATATATATAGTTAGGGGGGTGTGGGGGAAGTAGGCCCCCACCTTGCTTGTTTTATATTGCATCTTACAAAAAACTACAAAACAATACATTTTAAACAATAGCCATGCATAGTTGTAACGCCAATGACTATCTCTCTCCAGAAGACAATATGTACTCAAACTAAGTGGGGGCTATGCCCCCCACCCCCTAACTATATATATTAACTCCAGGATCGCATTGCAGTGGGAAAAGGGCATATACCTTTTACTTGCCTTACAGTACTCTACACAGTGTCATATATACTAACTGCAGTTCAGTGAAATGAGATTCAGTGAAATGAGTTTTCAGTAATCTGAGTTTTCAGTGAAGTGGTCGGGGTGAAATGAAATTCAGTGATGAGATTCAACAAAACAAAGTAGACCCATATATATATATATATATATATATATATATATATATATATATATATATATGCACATGTACTGTATATACACATGTATAAGTGTGTCTGTGTGGGACAATGATGCATAAGCCACCAGAGGTAATTACCACCAAAAGGGGCATTATGGCACTGGAGATAGTACGCAGTTTACAGGATAACAGCCTATGTCTTTGAATCCCAGTCTTTCACTACACATGACAGAAAACAACAGGCATGTGAAGTATATTGTGAAGTACTGGAACACTTTTGTTGCCATCAAGACTGCGAATGAAGAGTGAAGAAGAGCAATTCTTATTTGGATAGTTGGAGTTATGCCTTGTAATTTAATGAGAAATATCCTGAATTCTAAGACTGTAGAAAAAAACAGGTTCTGATGGTAAACTTAAATAATATCATTTCACCCTTAAACCTACTAATGCAGAAAATATCATTCTCATGCAAAAAAAAATTACAAAATTTTTGACTAAGAGCATGACTGAGTTAAGAGATTGATCCATGACTGCAGTTTTGTAGAAATGCTGCAGCAAATGTTGAGAGGACTGACTGTGGAAAAATGCTGAATGAATTAATGGAAGGTTGTTATTAGAAACACGTTTTAACATTTCAACGTGCATTAAAGAATTCTTTAGCAGTTGAATCAACAGACCAAACTGTGTTAGATTTACAATCAAGGCATACAATGGTATGTAGCATTGCACAAGAATAGAAATGCCCAAGACCGTGGAAGTTTTTATTTTATTTTATTTTGCTTTAATTTTATTTTTGCTCAGGTACAACAGTCATCAATATACACCAAGTTTAGGCTTTGCTTGGGTAGGTACAGAAATAATGAACAGCATTGCACAGAGTGTAAACAATAATTGACTTTATAAACAGTACAAGCACATTTTAAAGAACATATGTTGCACTTATAGAAGCAGATCAGGATGCAGACATTAAGAAACGGTGAATACATTAAACACTTAGATGCAGGCATTATGCACTGGTTGATTTTATGCTGTGTATACAGAAATAAGTTGTGTATTTTGTAAGAGAAAGTGGTAATGAGAGTGCAATTGTGACTATGAGTGGAGTAAAAGCCGCAGGATCTTGGTGATATAGTAGAAAGTACAGGCTCAAAGATGGAGGGAAGGTGAAGAGAGCAGATATAGACTATAAGAATTGGATAAATGGAAGAATTTTAAGAAAAGAGGTAGCAAGTTGATTCAAGGGTGGGAGGCTGGCATAATGGTTAAGGTGTTTACCTTACAGACACAAGGTGCAGGGTTTGATTCTCACAGGGGTAATTGGCTAGGCTTAAAATGGCCCACAATGGCAGTTAGTCTAGTACGAATCTATGACCCTATGACCCTAAGTGGAGGTGCTTATCTTAGAGACAACAAGTTATGTAATATGACCTGTGAGTAGGCAGCTGCAACAAACTTGTTTTAGTACATCAGCCTTAAGCTTCTTATTTAAATCTGTGTTATGAGGAAAGGTGTTTGAGGCGGGCAGGTAGAGATTCCCATAGTACAGGACTGAGGTTATAAAAGCTGTGTTTTGTTTAGTGGACACTGAATCTGTGTGGCTATAGTTTTGGGTCTGACTATGTTTGATTTCTTAGAGTGCAGGATATGAGTTTAACTGAAAGTTTAGCTACTAGAGTGTGAAACTTTCCATGTGTAAATTATTGATTAGAAGTGAGTCTAGTAAAATATCAGGCCTTAGCTTGATGGATAGCCTTTTAGCTATTTTGAGTGTGTAATGATGGTGTTATGTTGTAGAAAAGGGTTATTAAGCAGCATATGTTATTGCTAGTGAGTGAAATGTTTTGCATTTCTACTAAAGGCTGCAGCAGCAAGTAATAGACCAGAATGATGTTCTGCCAGTACAATTCCATTTTCTATTGCAGAGGAGAGGACATTATAGATTCTTGCAGACATAGCATAGTAAGTGATTAACTGTGAGCCTGGTTTTGGTTATGTATGCTTGAAAACTGACGGACTGGTCTAACCAAATACCTGGGCATTTGTAATTTTGATAAGTTGATTATTGGGGCTTAGCATTTACATAGGGCATGGAGTATTAGAATGCTTTTGTCAGTTCCAAAAAGCATGTTTTAAGAGTTAAGTAGTAGTTCATTACTGATCCACAATCCATCCAGTTGATAAGTAAGTTAAGATCGTCTTTAAGTTGGAGTTGAATTTTGTGGGGAAGGGAGCTGATTAACAGGGTCTATATTATATTATTGCATGCTTACAAAAGCGAACGATAATTAATCGACCCCATGAAAGCTTACAACGTCGAAACTGCAGAACAGAGATTTTTTTCCAAGGGAAAAAAATCGCTGTTCCAAAATAAAAAAAAAAAAAACTTTAAAACATTATATAGTGTGGGGGGCTGTGCTCCCTACACCCCCGCTACTTAACTATACCAACTCCGAGATCGCACTACAGTGCCGAAAATGGCAAAGTAATGAATGCGGCCAAGCAAATTCTTTCCCAGGGAAAGAATTCACTGAAAAGGCGCTTCGTTATTTTGCCGTTTCATTCTTTTAGGTTCGATCAAGACGCATTTGACAAAGTGCATCTGTGATAGCGCAATAGGAACCCGATTAAGACTGTTATCAACATGTAATAAATGAGGTAGTGATAGTGGTCACTGGGAAGTTTGTTGAAGAAGGCAGAGAAAAGAAAGGCTACAATGGAGTCTTGAGAAACTCCTTTGCCTAAATGGGAGGATGGGGAGGATTAAAATCCAGTTTTAACTGTGTCGTGTGATGATCAGAGAAAGAGTTTTTAAACTATCTGCAGGCATCAAAGCTTATACCAAAGTACAGCAAATGTTTTAGAAATAGAGAATGGTCTACCAAGTCAAAGGCTTTAGTTAGGTCTGTGAATATTGTGGCTATGAAATTAGCTTTGTCTACTAATTTCAACAGTAATGGTCCAAATTATAGTTATTGTGTTCCATCCTGACCAAAAGCTATGTTATTTGGGGTGTAAGAAGGTTATACTGCTTGATGTAGCTAGTTCAGGAAAATAATATATAACCACTATCTGACCTAAAAGTGGTAGAGATTAGATGGGGGATAGTGTAAGGTTTTGCAGGGTAGGGTTGTTTAGTTAGGAGTTTGATTACAGCTGCTTTCCAGATAGCGGTACAATACGTTTAGTGATACAGAATTTGGAGATATGGGTAACTGAAATAGTGATGTGCTCTTTATATTAGTCCACATACCATGGAAGTAGGTTATATGAATCCTATGGAGCTCTCAGTAGAAATGTGGTAAAGGAGGGGTTCAATATTGTTGAGCGGATGTGTGGAATATAAGGTAGAGGAAAGGGAATGCTGGGTTCTGGTAGGAGAATTGTTGATGATATGGATGCAGAAGCTAATGGATGTATTAAAATAAATCTAAGACAATAAACTGACCTATTGAGTAGTGGATGGTATCCTGGGGGGGGGGGGGAGGGAGTTGTTTTATTGCTGATTGCTATTCAGAATGGAGGTTGACTTGCATTTATCTTTGAGCATGTGGAATAGACTGTTGCTTGGATTTAAGGTACAGTTCCTTGTGTCCCAAAGTTGCTTGTTTGGTGAGGCTGTCAAGTGCTGGGAACCCCAGTTTAATTTCTTGAGTTTGGTGGGTTTTTTTTCATTCACACTAGGCTTTATCTCTAAGCTTTAGGACTCTCAGTTCTTTGGCTAGCCATTAGCCAAGTTTTATTGGGCTTAGTAGCCTTGACTCTAAGTGAAAGAGTCTGTCATGTACAGGAGGTTCACAGGTTCATATATAGGTACTAGGCTATCGGCCCTGGGGCCTATACAAGCCTAGCCAAAAATGTACCCTGGCTTTTGCTACCCAAGAAAATTATTTGCCTGTGCCACTGTCGAGCAGAGCCACACAGGTGATCCTCAGGGTGAATTTCCTATTTCCCATCCAATCATCAAGATTTTTTCTTGAAGAGTGCTAATGAGGAGCTTTGTTTGATATAGATAGGTAGTTTATTCTAGAGTATGGGAAGTCTCTGGGAAAAGGAATCTGTCCCTCCGGCATGTTCTGTTTATTGTGGTGACAAGGTTTAGGTCCCTAGAGCGTGTAGCTCAGAGGGATTGGGATTTCTTTAAGTGGAGCATGTCCAACAGCTCTGGGTTTGACATAGCTTTGTATGTTAGTTAGAGATCACCTCTGAGTAGGCGATATGCAACAGAGTAAAGCTGGAGTTTTTTGAGACGGTCTGCGTAGGGCATCTGTTTGAGGCCAGTAATCCTCTTTGTGAGGTATTTCTGTGGCCTTTTCAGTTGTTGTAGATGTCTTGTGAGGTACATACCAAAAGGGGCATTGTACTCTATAATGGGTCTAATGAGTGATGAGTAGAGGGGAACAATGACCTCTTTTTTCTGGATGAGAAACCTTTTGTGATGAGGTGTGCCACGTAGAAGGATTTCCTGACTACTGTGGCAATGTGATTATCAAAGGAGAGACTACTGTCCACCTGTGTCCCAAGGTCTCTTATCACACTTTCGGTGTTAAGTATACTACAGCCTATGTTGTAGTTCATGGGTACAGAGTTTTTACCAAAGGGGATGACAATGCACTTTTTGGCATTGAGCTTGAGGCCATGGCTTTGACACCAGGCATCTGTCTCAGTGAGGCCCTTTTGTAGGATGTCCACATCATTAGGAGTTTTGATTATGGCTCCTAGTTTGCAGTTATCTGTGAACTTCATTAGCCAAAGACCTTCTGTTTTAGCCTGTACTTCAGAGAAGTAGATACCAAACAGGAGAGGACCTAGGACTGAACCCTGTGGTACTCCACTTGTCACTGGTCTGAAGTCGGATTTGGAGTCTGCTACTTTCACAGTGTGGGTTCTGTTAGTGAGCCAGTTGGCAACCCATCTTGTGACATAGGGATTTATACCTAGTTTAGTGAGTTTATCTATAATTCCAGAATGGGGGATGGTGTCGAAAGCCTTAGCAAGATCTAGATAGGCTGTGTGAACCACCTTACCCTTGTCTACGGCTTTGGTGACTGCTTCAAAGAAGTCTATCAGGTTTAGGAGACATGATCTGCCTTTTACAAACCCAAACTGGGTGGGGTCCAGAGTTTGGAGATTACCAATATCTTTGTTTATAAGTTCCATGATGATATGTTCCATGGCCTTGCAGACCAGGCTCGTCAGGCTAATGGGGCGGTAGTTCCTGGGGTCCGTGGTGGCTCCCCCCTTGTGGAGTGGGATAACTGTCGCAGTGCTCCATTCAGCAGGCACAAAGCCTGAGGTGAGGCTATGATTGAACATGGTACTTAGGTGGGGTGCCAGTTCATTCTGTAGTTTGTGTAGAACGCAGCCTGGGATGTTGTCTGGTCCCATGGATGCTGTGTTCTTGGCTTTGGAGAGTGTGGTTTTTACCTGTGCAGCCATGATTACAAGAACTTTGCATTCTTCCGGTATAGAGATGGGCTGTTTAATGGGTGAGAGTGGGGTAAAGTTAGCACTGAACCTATCTGCCGGGATGTTGGCAATATCAGTTGGGTCTGTATATTTAGTGCCATTGTGATGTAACTCAGAGCAGATCTGAGTGTTGCCATTGAGATTCTTGACATAGCTATAGAATGCTTTGTGGTTGTCTTTAGAATCAGTGGCAATTTTGTTTTCGTAACTAGCTTTGGAGGATTTTATCAGGGATCGCAGCTTCTTACTGAAGCTGACCAGGGAGCTCCTCCACTCATGAGATTTTACTCTCTTTTGCAACAGTTTCTTCCTTCTGTTGTACAGTTTGTTAATGGCAGGGGACCACCAGATTGGCTTCTTTTTTTTGGAGGACAGCGTCTTGGTTCTGTTTGGGATAGCATGATCCATGCACTCATGTAAGTGCTTATAAAGTGCAATTGTGTAGGATTCAGTAGTCATAACTGTATTGTCCATCTGCATGGGTGTCATGAAGTTCACCACTTCTGTCTTAGGAAGCATGAAGTTGGTTTTGGAGAAATTTCTTACCATGGTTTCCTTAATGGGGGGTGGGGGAAGGATGTGGATATCTAGGGTAATTAGCTTATGGTCAGATCGGACCAATGAGGCATTGACTTCAGGTGTGGAACACAGGTCACTCATGTTGGTAATGACTAGATCTAGGATATTGTTGCCACTGGTGGGGGTGTGGATAAGTTGATCCAGGGCGTTGGAGTTTATGAATTCCAGAAAGCGTTGAGCAAAGGAGTTGGTACATGAGTAGTTTTCCCAGTTAATGGTGGGGTAGTTGAAATCGCCCATTATTAGGGTGTTTGGTTGAACCCTAATATTTTCCAGTATATCAAGAAAAGAGGAGTGGAAATCCTGGGGCATGGTGGGTGATCTGTAGCAAGCTACAATTTGGATTGCAGTTTTGCCCAGAGTTAGTTGCACTTGGATAACCTCGGCTGCATTATGCTGAGCAACTAGCCTGGAGGTGTGGATATCCTTAATGAATATGGACACACTTCCACCTTTGGTGTTCCGGTCCAGGTTACATGGCCGAAATGTGTGGTATGAGTTATAGCCTGGTAGTGCAGGGGTGCTCTCTGGAGCCTTGAACCAGTTCTCAGTCACTGCACAGATATCTATGTTCTCCATTTTAAGGATAGTTGTTATGATTGTTTTGGCAGCCCATTTTCTGTCTTGAGAATGAAAGATGGGGTACCAATCCAAAGAAGCTAGGTAGGCTTTAAGGTTATTGCTATTTAGTGAGGTTTAAGGTAATTCATTTGGGAGGGGTTTTAAAAGTAATATAAATAATGTTCAGGTGATATGACAGTGGTCACTAAAGGAGGGTGGATGGCTACCGATGTGTCAAACTCTTTTGGAGTTGTTAGTGATTATAAGATTGAGTAGAGGTTGCTTATCAAGGTCTGCAAGGTGTTCAGAAATAATTAAGAGGTCCTAAGATGTGCAGGATGAAGTCACGTAGTATAAACAGATTTTTAAATTTGGGACAGAGAAGATAACATTTTGGATATGTACGTCAGTCCTTCACTATTGACTAGAATTGAATTATGGGCACATTTTTCTTCTTTATGTAAAATTTAGGTTATATAAAAAATAATTGCAAAACTGAAATCCTGTAAATCTGTCTATTACTATTTGTTTTTTTATAATGGAGTTTTTCCTCCCTAGCCACCACTGAAAACAGGCTTTCTTCCCAGCTGAATTTTCCCAAGAAACAAATGTCAGTCAGGCAATAAATAAATAGTTTGAACATGGGGGGGGGGGGGTAAGGTCACGAGGAGGGTGATAGACAACAGCTAGATGTATATGATCTCTTTTTTTAGTTGAGGGAATCTTGATTAGGAGCCATTTGGTGCTAGTATTAGAAGTACAGATGGTCTGAGAGACTGTTACTGGACTGAGGCAAGATATAAATAGAACTAGGGTCCCACTCTTATTCCTGTTGCCAGGTCTTGAGTCTGAGAGAAGGAAATGACAAATATTAGGGTCCTTTTTTTGTTAGTTGTAATTCACTGATGGCTGTAATGTTAAGGCCATTGCGGGACAGGTAAGCAGGAGTAATTTATTTTGATACTACTTGTACTATGTAGACAACATGAGAGAAAGTGAGCTGGGATTGGTTTTATTAGAAAGATTATAAGTGGAGAACAGACCTGTAATGGATTTAAATCTAACTTTTTGGAGCAGAAAAATAGTTCTAGTGAATTTTGCAGTAGATTTAGGTAAGGAGCTTGGGTTAGGTTTCTTTGAGGATTGTCTGGGTTTGAGTAAAGTGTACAGTGAAGATGAGAGGGAGAATTTGGAGAAGTGTGGAGAGTTAGTTGAGAATGCTGATATGTGGTCTTAGCTTATAATTTATAGGAGGGAAGTTAAATAGATGGGTTCACTGGACTGACTTTGATAAGGAATTGAGATGAAAGTTAAGAAAGTTAGAAAAATTAGCTGGGGAAAGAGCATTTTAAGTTATTGTAGGTGTAGATCAATGTGTGTGTATATAACTTTATGAAGCTATCTAAGGTCTTGCACTAGTGTATAAATACTGAGCAAGTGCAAGTCTGACTGCCATTTTTAGTAAGCTGTTGAGATGTAAGCATGTATGTATGTAAGGTCTGTCTGTTAACCAGTTTGTTTATATTTTATGATGTGTGATTTTATGAACACATCCTAATGTGCTTCTATGTATTAAAGCACCTAAATGAAATACCCCGTCTGCTTGTCATCTATGTTAGAGATGGACAAGCGACACGATGTCAGAAGTGATTTGTCTAAAGGGGCATTTGGTTAAAAGAAGAATGGCTAAGATGATTTGTTGCCAGAAAGAGTTCCAGTTTCTGCCACTTAAGTGCGAGAGACACCTTGCTGTTATTGAAGAATATAAAGGAGTAGATCATCCCTATTGCATGCATAATTCACAAAACAGGTCAGAAATGAATTTCAGATATTAAAACTTGCTCAAAACTATATCTATTCGCAAAATATGAAACGAATCATACAGAACGCTCTAAACGATATTCAAATAAACTGATATTGATAAAAATATTCAAATTACTATGGAAAATGTTTCAAAGTCCGAATTGCATAAAATTGATAAAATAAGAGGAAATGACCACATTTTTGTTAGGCACACCTTTTTCATATTAATTAAAGATATCCGAGTTATCAGAAGTGCATAAAGTGTTTGCATTTTTGTGCAGTATTACAATGAAGTTATTTTGCAAAACAAAACCATTACAGAGCATATTTTGCAAAGTACAGTATTTCAAAGAGTTTATTGTGCATTTGAATGTTATTACAAGCTCACAGAACAGTGTGTTCATACATAATTACAAGGGCCATATTTTCAGTGTGTCTGTGCATACTTTGTGGGCATGGCAGATGGATTTCGAAAAGCTAGTACACTTGTGTTTGACAATGATATTGCAGAGAACTGGAGAGTGTTTAAGCAAGAGTATGACATTTTCATAGAGGCTGCATTTTCTGATGAAGATGACAATACAAAGGCATTTATTCTGCTTAATTTAGCTGGAACAGAGGCCATTGAAAGGAGCGATCATTTGTGTATGCACCTGCTCTCTATGCAGGAGTGGGGGAAAACTGTCATATTGTTGTATAGGCTGAGTCAAGGGAGGACCTTCAGTGCTTAAAATGTAAATTCAGAGTAATGTGTAACCCCCAGACAAACATTACAATGGAAAGGCACATATTTTATACAAGGAATCAAAAGCCTGTTGAGACTTTTGCAGCCTATATAACTGACTTGAGAAATAAGCTAAAACATGCAGATTTGGTGATTTAAGGGATGAGTTGATAAAAGACTGACTTGTGTGTGGTATTAAAGATGATGCTGTGAGAAAGGTATTGCTTCATGTCAGTGATTTAACTTTTAATAAGGACTTTGAGATTTGTCAGATATATTAGCTCACCTAAAAGCACACAAATATACTTAGAAATGAGAACAGCTCTAGAAGGCACAGCAACAAAGCCCATGTTGATAGTATGCAGCATGTGGTTAAAAGAAACAGGCCCAAACACATGGCAGGAACTTTAGCCCCTGCAGCACTCATTGGTAAACCCCAGAGCTTTCCAGCAAAATTCTGGAGTTCACACAGTCTCAGTGAAGCATAAGACTGAGTTAGCATACTCAAAGGATGGGTCCCAACCTAGTTCCATTGCCAACTGTCTCAATTGTGGTGGAAGTCATGAATCTAAAAGGGGAAAAATGTTTAGCTTTTGGTCAACAGTGCCACAAATGCAATAAATGGAATAATTTAAAAATGTTTTGTAAATCAAAAGGCCCACATTATTTCATTAAAAGGGAACATTTTAAGAAATTAGTTGATCGGTTAGAGAGCTGCAACCCTACTCTTTATGTGGATGGTGTGTCCGTGCTTCATGAAATTGTCAATGCAGTAGATTTAAGGGCAAAGAATCAAGTATTTTGCACTGTTTGGATAAATGGCAAACCTGCAGAGCTCAAAGTTGGCACAGGTTCCAAGTGCAATATTATGTCATTAGAAACATTTGCTAGAGTTTGTCAGGGTGAAAGGCTTGATTTGGCAAGGTGTGCGAAGCTTGTTGTTTATGGTGGTGAAAAAATTCAAACTGAAGGCTCAGTAGTGCTTTCATGAGGTCTATATTACATGCTCAAAGAGACTTTTCTTTGAACATGTAATCATTGACACATAAAGAGTGAACGCTCTAAAATGTGAATGGCCAGGTCCGCAAATTCAGTTGGCCATTATCGGGAATTGCCCTTTTCCCCAGTGTAGAGTGATCTTGGAGTTGGTATATTTAGTAAGGGGGGAGTTGGGAGGCACAGTTCCCCATGTCGGGGGGTGTGGGGGGTGAAGCCCCCTACTTGATTAGGGTTTTGAAGTTTGCATTTTTTGTGTACGGCCCCGTGAATTTTTTTCCTGAGGAAAAAATTTGTGGATGTGGCCATTCGCGCTTTAGAGCAAGAAAAGTCTCTTTGAGCATATAATATAGACCCTTTTCATGTTACTCTGTTGGGAGAAGCTATGACTTGTTGTTTTATGTAGTCAAGAGGCACATCCAGTCATTATTAGCGCTCAGAGACAGTTTGAAAATGGGACTGCTTTCATTTAATAAGAAAGTCCATCAAGTCAGCTTAAAAGCCCACTACTCTAATTTTGCCCAGTACATTTTTTCTACCTATGCTGATCTTTTCGAAAACAAACTTGGGAAGCCACCAAATGTGTACTATATGACGTTAGATCCAGATGTCATTCCAGTTATCAGGCCAGCTCAAAAAGTTCCAGTAGCTATGCAGGGCAGAGTCAAAGCCAAGCTAGATAAAATGGTGCGACAAAGTGTGAATTGTTCAACCAACTGAATGGGTATCTTTCATGGTAGTAGCTCATAAGAAAAGCTCAGATGATATCAGAATTTGTATTGATCCATGAGATTTGAACAAAGAGCTAAAAAGACCTCATCATTCAATGTGCACAGTTGAAGCAGTCACAGCTCTGATGCCAAATGCCACATTTTTTCTGTCTTAGATGCAAAAAGTTCATTTTGGCAAATTCAGCTTGACAAGAAATCATCATTGCTCACTACATTCAGTACTCTGTTTGGCAGGTACAGATTTTTGAGAATGCCATTTGGGATAAATTCTACAAGTGAAGTCTTTCAGCGTGCAATGGAACAACTTTTTTTCTGGATACCCTTGTGCTATTATAGTAGACATACTAGTAGGAGGTAATGGTGAAACTGAGCATGACAGAAACCTCAGAAAAGTTCTGGAAAGGGCACATCAAGAGAAACTTAAGCTCAATCCACAGAAATGCAGATTCAGGCTACAAGAGGTTACTTACATTGATCATTTGTTTACTAGTTCAGGCCTATGACCAGACCCTTCAAAACAGACAACCATTCTTGAGGTGCCAGCTCCAGACAATGTCCAAGCCCTACAATGTTTTCTTTGCATGGTTAACTACCTAGGCAATTTCATTCCAGACTTGAGCCAACTATCAGCACCGCTTAGAGAGCTAACACATAAAGATATATCCTTGTCTTGGTTAGAGCAATACCAAAGAGCATTTGATGTCCTGAAACAGAGAATTGCTAGTCCAGCATCTCTCAGAAATTATGATGTTCACAAGCCAGTTACTCTCTCATGCGATGCTTCAAAATTTGGTCTTGGTGCAGTCATTCTACAAGGGGGTCAACCTGTTGCCTATGTATCGAGGACTCTTACCCAAACTGAAATGCAGTATACCCAGAAAGAGAAAGAGCTTTTGACAATTGTGTTTGCATGTTTAAAGTTCCATGATTATGTTTATGGTAGATCTATGCAGATCTTCATTGTCTCAAGAGAAGTCTTCAGCTCCAGCCGGATTGCAATGCATGATGCTGAGATTGCAAAAGTATAATTTCACTCTTGTCTACAAGAAAGGCAAACTTTTTTATCTTGCTGATACATTGTCCAGATCACCCAGAAACACAACTGAACAGCATGAGAATGAGAACCTTGATTTTGAAGTCATGGAAGTCAAATTGTTTTCCACACGTCTTGATGAACTAAGATATCATACAGCCACAGATCCAGTTTTACAAAGGCTCAACCACTTTATCAGTCAAGGATGGCTGTCAAAGCAATCCAGTTTACCCCAAGAAGCGTAACCTTATTTTCCATACAGAGATCAGATTTTGTCTGACAAAGGTATCTTTATGAAAGGTCCGAAAGTAATTGTTCCAAAGTCCTTGCAACAAGAGTACATTACTAGTTTGCATCCTGGTCACCCAGGAGCCGACTCTACCAAAAGAAGGACAAGAGGACGAGTATTTTGGTCTTCTGTGTCACAAGACATTCAGAGAGCATTTTTATCTTGTTTCATGTGGAATAGTACTAAGCCACATCGACAAAACCACTTCAGCTAAACCAGATTCCTGAGCTACCTTGGTTGACAGTAGCCACCAACATTTTGGAGTGGAATGATCAGCATTATTCGGTGTTAGTAGGCTCTTACTCCAGTTGGTTTGAGATTGACCTACTTCCTAACCTAGTATCCAGTACTGTTATTACTAAGATGAAGTGCCATTTTGCAGTCCATGGTAGTCCGCACAAAGTTATTTCTGACAATGGCATGCAGTTTACAGGACAACAGTTCAAAATATTTGACAAAAAATAGGACTTTACTTATGTCATGAGTAGCCCAAAGTACCAGCAGTCAAATAGTTTGGCAGAACGTGCAGTTCTTAGTGCTAAACAGTTACTAGAGAAGTCAAAACAAGATAATAGTGATGTTTTCTTGAATCTCAGAAATGGTTCCTAGTGATGAAGCTCTTGGTTCACCTTCTCAGAGACTTCTCTTGAGACAAACCAGAACCACATCACCAATCAGTAGTCAATTGTTGTTTCCGTGTGTCAAGAACAACAGGTCAGTGATAGCCAATCTGTTGGTGTTTAACCCAGAAGTCCTACTATGATAAGACCAGCAATCCACTCAATCCATTATGAGAAGTGGTAAGGATGCAAATGTCCAAAGGTTATGATCAGACTGGTGTTGTGAAGAATATTTGCCTAGAGCCGAGATCATATATTGTGGAATCACAAGGAGCAGTTTAGGCAGAATCAGAAACATCTGAGACCAGTGTTTGAGCCTATACCACAGCACATAGGTTGTGAGAGAAACTCTTTATCTCAGACTGAGTTGTCCTGTGTTCCAGTTCCAGAGAAAGTTCCAGAGAATATTCCCATTCCTGTGATGAATCTAGAAGTTCCTGATAAGAGTTGTTCACTGAAGACTGTCGCTGTTGCTAAATTCAGTCCAGATTGTTACAAGATCCGGTCGTATCTCCAGACCATGTAACAGATACATGGTAACGTGGATGAACATTGTGTTTGTTTCTCATGTCTATAATAATACATTTCTAACTCTAATGTTGTTTTTACTAAGGGCAATCTTTTTTAAGAGGGGGGATGTAGATCAATGTGTGTGCATCCACCTTTAAGAAGCTATCTAAGGGCTTGCACAAGTGTATAAATACTGAGCATGTACAAGTCAAACTGCCATTTTGTAGTAAGATGTTGAGATGTAAACCTGTATGTATGTAAGGTCTATCTGTTAACCAGTTTGTTTATATTTTATGATGCTGCTATCCATCCTGATGTGTTTCTATGTATTAAAGCATCTAAACAAAATACCCCACCTGCTTGTCATCTATGTTAGAGAGGGATGAGCGACAGTAGGTAAAACAGAAAAATATTTATAAACAATTTAAGGTGATAGTTTTAAATAACCGGTGGGTTGGATTTAGGTCAGGAAGAATTTGTTAGAAGCCCTTTATTTATTTTTTTGGTTACCGTTACATAAACAGTATCACATGTTTGAGCTAAAAGTGACAATAGGGATAATGGAATGAAGTATCTTAGTAGTGGTAGTATTAAAATGAAGGATGGGGTGTGACACAGAGCAGTAATAGTATGGCTAGCAAGTTAAAAAATGATTAACCCCTGAGGCGGTCACAGGGTGGGAGCAGGAGGGGAGTGAAGCAAGAACAGCTTAACAGGAGCTGGAGCCAATCCATGTATATATGTGCACAGAAGTAGAATGTAGCTGAAATGCAACTGAAACAGGGAAGTAGCTGAGAAAATGCTTGCAGTACGTGAGAAGTAAAATTGTTCAATTCAGAAAGCATGGAGAGAGGGTAGTAAAAAAAACAAATAGCTCATAAGATAAATAAGGCAAGGTATGATATGATAGGAATTCAGAGGTGAGAGATAGTTTAACAGAAGATGTCTGTCATAGATGGTGCCATAAATACAGACTGAGATCATAATGGCTGTAGGAACAAAACGTCTTGCAATATGTCAGGGGGAATTAGTGGTTGAGAGCAAACAACTGAGATCAAGCTAAAGCTAAGTAATAGATCTAGATCCTTACCTCCACTGTATCAAACCTGGAGAAGCCCATGCAATGAAAAGTGGAGTAGGAGAGACACATATGTCTATGGGGGGAGTGAGAGAAAGGGGCACTGTAGAATGAAAACAAAATAGTACAAGGATTGGAAGATGCTATCAAGGCAGCCTAGAATAGAACCTTGACAGCAGACAGAGCAGTGAGTGGAAGTGGATGTTTTGCAGTAACAATTATAGAAAAAATGGTTGCTAATTGAGGGGGCTAGGTTTTCAAAAACGGTGGGGAGAGAAAACCTATGAATGGATAACCTATATAACCTTACAAATATTAACAAATGTTCTTCATAGCTGTAGCTTGGCGTGTATGACTTTCCAAATGCAGCTGAGAACACTACTTAAAAAGTACGCAGGTGTTGAGGCAAAACTGTCTTGCAGTTCAGGCAATATGGATGGTGCCATCTGTAACACTAATAACAAGGACAAAGGCCGCCTATAGCTTCCTGTTATTAGGTGACTGAGAACAGTCTTTAGGGCCTAATAAGCAATACAGAAAAAAATTAGACTTACAGGAGTATAACTGTAGATAAGATAGTAAATGAAACAGTCAGAGATGAACAAAACAACAAAGTAATAAGGCAGTGTCAGAGTGCAGACCACATGTTTTTAACACACAAACATCAGCAAGAACAGCTATTTTGTGGCATCATTCAGTTAATTATAAAGAATAAAAATATTAGCAATACATTCAGAGGCAAATGCATTTAACAACAAATAAAACGTGTAATAAAAGCAAAGTGAATGCATTTTGCTGAATCTTGCAAAACCTTTACAATGACAGTAAATGAACTTACTGGACTAAGACTGTTGGGAAGAAGCTGTCTACAAAAAATCCCATGTTAATGGGGAGAAATAAAGCACATACATTCTGAATCTGAGGATGTGTTAAAAGAAGAAAGTACAGTTGTATAAGTAAACTTGTCATGACAGTAGATGTTTGTATGATCACTGCTGCAGTATTTAGCTATATGGGTTATAACCCACCAATGTTATAACAGCCGACCAGCTTCCAAAACTTCAGGGCACCTTTCTTCACCCAAATTGTTAGGCAGCTTGAGCTGAGCTGACTTAAAGACAAGCTTGGGCACAAAATCCTTAAGAGCTTTCCTGCCATCAAAGAGAAGGAGGCTGAGCTCTGAAAGGACAAAGCTAGGAAAAACAAAAAATAAATGTCCACACCCAAGGATAAAACTACTGCACCAGTGATCATTGAATATCTATTATTATAGTAAGCTTACTTAAACAACTATACTAAGTTTATCAGATTGAAAATGGCTGCAGTAGCCTTAGCTATATGGATAGATTACTGTAGTTAACTACATTTGGGAGGTGGAAGGAGAAGACTCCAGGAGCCACTGAAGAATGGTCCTAGCAAAGCCTCTTCTGGATATAGAGAAGGAACTGTTTTACAGTGTTTTGTAAATGTATGTACAGAGGACTATGGAGCAGCTTCTAGAATTCAACCCCTTTCCAAAAAAACATAGATGAAGTTAAGGCCCTGATAGAGTGGGCCTTGACCCTGCCTGGAACAGTTTTGCTATGGTGAGTATAGAAAAAGATAATAGCCTTAGACAACCATTTAGGAATAGTCTATCAGGGTTCTCAACCCCTCGACATAAGGCCCAGAGTGGAGGAAGAATCCCCTTCCTCAGACCAGACCTCCATTATTTCAGAACATTCTGAAGACCAGGAACATTCTTACTCCCCCTTTGAAGATTCTGATGCAGAGGAGTCCATTCCCTCTGTCTTCCCCCCTGAAGATTACTCTTTTGGGGAAACTTTACATACCTTGAGGGAACACTTCCACTGGGAAGGCCAAGAGTACTCAGACTCCAAGAAAAGGCTTAGGGATTTCCTCTTGCTCCCTCAGCACAGGCCTTTGGCTATACCTCCTGTCTTAGACATACTTGATGATGTGTATTCGGAGGCCTGCCTTAATCCAGACTCTTTACCTCCAGTTCCAGTCAAGCCTGACAGGTATTACCGGGTTCCTGATTCACACCAGTTTCTATACAAAAGCCATGCGGCTGACCCAGAAACTATTTCACAGGGTCCCAAGGGAATTAAGGCCTCCACTGCTAAAAATCCATTACCTTCAGAGAGAGATTCCAGAGCTTTAGAAAGGTGAGGGAAAAAGGTATACACCTCAGCCACCTTAACTATGAGGGCATTAAACTGTCAGTTTCATATGTTAAAGTACCAACAGTTTCTGTTATCACAGTTGAAAAGCAAAATGTCACAACCTGAACAAGCAGACTTGAAGGAGTAGCATGATTTGTTACACAGTGCCGAACAAGTGGGTAAACATACCTTGCAATGTGGTTTGGATGCTTTAGAGGCCTCATGTAGAGCTGCTGTTACAGGATCAGTCATACGTAGACATGCTTGGCTCAAAGAGCAAACCTTACCAGATCATGTTAAAGCTAAATTACTGGATGCACCTCTGCAAAAAGATGTCTTGTTTGGTGTTAAAGCTGAAGAGGTATTAAAGAAAATGGAGGAAAAGGCAAAATCAATGCAAACAGTGAAAGATTTCTTACAGGTACAACCTCCACGTTTCAGTAGAAATTGGCCTTCCAAAAATTGGTCCTTTCCAGCCACGGACAGACCCCAAAGATGTAGATACAGGCGCCCGAGGGGTAGAGGGCAATCTCAAGGATCATTTAGAGGCAGACAATGGCAAACACCTACACAAAGAGGTGGTGAGGATAGTTCACAGCCATTCAGAAAGCAGAACCAATGACTTTCCCCTTTGCATGCCAAGCAAGGCTCAAATGGCAGCACCTTTAGGCGGAAAACTGGCATTATTTTCAAAAAATTGGCATATTGTCACAAAAGACAAATGGATCCTGGACATTATAGACAGAGACTACAGATTCCACTTTCACACCCTTCCAAAAATGAGGGGCATGCCAAACCTGCCACAAAAATCAAAGGGCAGAGGCACAAAAACAAATTTCTTATCTTATGGTCATGAAAGCTATTCAAAAGGTACCTGCACAAGAACAGGGTCAAGGTTTTTATTCCAGACTATTCCTGGTACCAAGAAAAGGAAAAGATTGGAGACCTATTTTGGACCTATCCATCCTAAACACATTTTTACTCGTGCCAAAATTCAAGATGCTCACATTACAGCAGCTTCTTCCCATGCTGGGAAAGGAGTCTTGGCTGGTAACATTGGACCTCAAGGAGGCATACCTGCATGTCCCAATCAGACAAGATTGCAGAAGATACCTCAGTTTTCTTGCAGGTTCAACCCATTATCAATTCTCTGCATTGCCCTTTGGCTTATCTACTGTGCCCAGAGTGTTCACGAAATGCCTGGCATCAGTAATTGCCTTCTGCAGACTTCAAGGGATACAAATATACCCATACCTGGACGACTGCCTGATCCAAGCAGACAGCAAACACATACTTCTGAAGCACCTGGCGTTTGTAATAAAGTTGTTGAAATCTGTGGGATACACAGTCAACAAAAGGAAGTCAAGACTAATACCCTCTCAAACAATAATTTTCCTGGGTGCCAGCTTGGATACAAACACCCAGATGGCCTACCCCACGCCAGAGAAACAAGGGCAACTAACTCAATACTTCAGAAAACTGGCAACTTTCACCAGGCTGACTGCAAGGAAAATCCTGCAGGCTCTGGGATTCATGGCATCTTGCATCCTACTAATCCCATGTGCAAAGCTGCATATGAGGAAACTTCAATGGTACCTAAAAAACCTATGGTCTCAACACAGCCACAGTTTGGAAACAATAATACCACTGATTCCATGTCTTCAAAAGGAATTTCTGTGGTGGGCTCAAGCATGCCAAAGAAACACAGGTCTACCATTCTGCAAGCCTCAAGCAAATCAAGTCATCACAACAGACGCCTCGGATTACGCCTGGGGGGTGCACATGACATATCGGTGCATTCAGGGCAAATGGTCCCAAAAAGAAAAGCACCTACACATCAACCAAAAGGAAATGCTAGCAGTAATAAATGCTATTACAGCCTTCAAAGACCTGCTGCATCCATGCCAGCTATTGATAAGGACAGACAACACCACAGTAATGTGGTACATAAACAAACAGGGAGGAACACATTCATACCCCCTATGCAGGCTAGCCATGTCTCTTTGGAACATGGCTCTGGAATTGCAAATCGAGCTACAAGCACAGTTCCTGCCAGGCAAGGAAAACACGCTGGCAGACAACCTAAGCAGAAATATGACAGAGCCACACGAATGGAAGCTGCATCCTCAAGTTTTTTCAAAGATAATTCAAGTATGGGGAAGGCCAGACATAGATCTCTTTGCCTCCCACAGAAATCACCAATTGGCAAAATTCTGCTCAAGGACCTTTCACCCACAGGCCTGGAAAGTGGACGCACTCTCTTTCAGTTGGACAACAATGACAGTTTATGCCTTTCCACCTCTTCCTCTGCTGCCCAAAGTTCTATTAAAAACCAGAACAGACAGACCCAAGATGATTCTCATTGCTCCAGACTGGCCAAGACAACACTGGTACCCACTCCTGAGGAGCCTGACGCATTCCCCACCATGGATCCTGCCTCTAATGCCTCTTCTACTGACTCAGCACAACTTCAAAACTCTTCACAGTCAGCTGAAAACACTCAATCTAGCTGCATGGAGGATTCCTTGAATTCACAGCAGACCCTACTCTCCAAGGAGGTACAGGATGTCATTTTGGAGGCCAGAAGGCCGTCTACTAGAAAAGCCTACTCCGCAAAATGGAAACGGTTTTGTGTCTGGAATCAGAAAAAGGGTCAGAATCCTGGAATACTGAACTTACCTCAAATACTACAGTACCTAGCCGAGATGCTAAGCAGTGGACTTTCATTCTCCTCCATCAAAATCCATGCCTCAGCCATTTCTGCAGAGTACAACACTGATCCTCCTTTATTCTCTCACCCTCTCTTAAGACAGTTCCTCAGAGGGGGCTAAGAATATAAAACCCCCAAGGAAGCAACCAGTACCTGCTTGGGACCTCAATTTCATTCTAGAAAAACTAACCCTGCCTCCTTTTGAGCCAGCTGCTTCAACAGATCTGCAATATTTGTCATGGAAAACAGCCTTCCTTCTAGCTATCACCTCAGCATGCAGGGTTTCGGAACTACAAGCCCTCATGGCTGTGCAGCCTTTCATCATTTTCCATCAGGACAGAGTTTCCTTATGAACCAATCCTTCATTTATGCCAAAGGTAGTATCCAGGGTAGCCTTGAATCAGGCTATCCACTTACCTACCTTTTATCCTAATCCGCAAAACAAAGGGGAGAGGTTACTGCATTACTTGGACATTCACAGACAGCTCCGCTATTACTTGGACAGAACAAAACCTTTCAGAAAGTCAGAGCAACTCTTTGTGTCCTATGCTACAGGTGCTCAAGGGAAGCCTATTTCCAAACAGACAATCTCAAAATGGATAGCCCACTGCATACGCTTTTGTTACTCTTTTCATGGCAAAACTGTACCTACAGGCATCAGATCTCATTCCACAAGGGCCACAGCTACCTCTACAGCCTTCCTCAGGGGGGTCCCTACCAAAGATATTTTGGAAGCAGCCACTTGAGTTCTGTACATACTTTCTCCAAGCACTATCACCTACCATTATACTCCAAAACTAGAGCGGGCTTTGCCACTGCAGTCTTGCAGGGCATCCTGGCTCCTCCTAGTTTCACTTAGTGCCTACCACCCCTTTATTAGCTTTGGGATTCTACCCATCTGTTATGACTGCAGCTGTATGCACGATGAACATAGTACAGTTTTGTACCTACCATAAATGTAGATGTTTGAGTGCTAATACAGCTGCAGTCCAGTTTTCCCTCCCTCCTTCCCCTCTTGGGACAGGCCTTATGGCTAACACCTCCTCATACAACCTCATTGGGCTATTCTTTTATGGTGTATTTGCTTGCAACTACTGTTTTTATTTGATTATATTGCATTTGCTGTTTTACATAAATTTATGTTTTGCCTACCTTCTGGGGGCACCTGACATCTGGGGCAAGAAAAACTGAAGAAAATGGCGTCGGCTGGTTCTTTTATACCCCTGTCACACTGACGTCAGGGAAGAAGCGACAACAACTGATGCCGGACCAAGACTTTGGAATTCAGCCGACCGAGGACCCGCCTGATGGCAGGAAAACCCATCTGTTATGACTGCAGCTGTATTAGCACTCAAACATCTACATTTATGGTAGGTACAAAACTGTACTTTTGAGCTAAAAGTGACAATAGGGATAACGGAATGAAGTATCTTAGTAGTGGTAGTATTAAAATGAAGGATGGTGTGTGACACAGAGGAGTAATAGTATGGCTAGCAAGTTAAAAAATGATTAACCCCTGAGGCGGTCACGGGGTGGGAGCAGGAGGGGAGTGAAGCAAGAACAGCTTAACAGGAGCTGGAGCCAATCCATGTATATATGGGCACAGAAGTAGAATGTAGCTGAAATGCAACTGAAACAGGGAAGTAGCTGAGAAAATGCTTGCAGTACGTGAGAAGTAAAATTGTTCAATTCAGAAAGCATGGAGAGAGTGTAGTAAAAAAACAAATAGCTCATAAGATAAATAAGGCGAGGTATGATATGATAGGAATTCAGAGGTGAGAGATAGTTTAACAGAAGATGTCTGTCATAGATGGTGCCATAAATACAGACTGAGATCGTAATGGCTGTAGGAACAAAACTTCTCGCAATATGTCAGGGGGAATTAGTGATTGAAAGCAGACAACTGAGATCAAGCTAAAGCTTAGTAATAGATCTAGATCCTTACCTCCACTGTATCAAACCTGGAGAAGCCCATGCAATGAAAAGTGGAGTAGGAGAGACACAGATGTCTATGGGGGGTGAAACAATGGGAGTGAGAGAAAGGGGCACTGTAGAATGAAAACAAAATAGTACAAGGATTGGAAGATGCTATCAAGGCAGCCTAGAATAGAACCTTGACAGCAGACAGAGCAGTGAGTGGAAGTGGATGTTTTGCAGTAACAATTATAAAAAAAAAAAGGGTTTGGTACCTACAGTGCTAGGTGAGGGGGCTAGGTTTTCAAAAATGGTGGGGAGAGAAAACCTATGAATGGATAACCTATATAACCTTACAAATATTAACAAATGTTCTTCATAGCTGTAGCTTGGCGTGTATGACTTTCCAAATGCAGCTGAGAACACTACTTAAAAAGTGAGCAGGTGTTGAGGCAAAACTGTCTTGCAGTTCAGGCAATATGGATGGTGCCATCTGTAACACTAATAACAAGGACAAAGGCCGCCTATAGCTTCCTGTTATTAGGTGACTGAGAACAGTCTTTAGGGCCTAATAAGCAATACAGAAAAAAAATTAGACTTACAGGAGTATAGATGTAGATAAGATAGTAAATGAAATGGTCAGAGATGAACGAAACAACAAAGTAACAAGGCAGTGTCAGAGTGCAGACCACATGTTTTTAACACACAAATATCAGCAAGAACAGCTATTTTGTGGCATCATTCAGTTAATTATAAAGAATAAAAATATTAGCAATACATTCAGAGGCAAATGCATTTAACACAAATAAAACGTGTAATAAAATCAAAGTGAATGCATTTTGCTGAATCTTGCAAAACCTTTACAATGACAGTAAATGAACTGTTGGGAAGAAGCTGTCTACAAAAAATCCCATGTTAATGGGGAGAAATAAAGCACATACATTCTAAATCTGAGGATGTGTTAAAAGAAGAAAGTACAGTTGTATAAGTAAACTTGTCATGACAGTAGATGTTTGTATGATCACTGCTGCAGTATTTAGCTATATGGGTTATAACCCACCAATGTTATAACAGCCGACCAGCTTCCAAAACTTCAGGGCACCTTTCTTCACCCAAATTGTTAGGCAGCTTGAGCTGAGCTGACTTAAAGACAAGCTTGGGCACAAAATCCTTAAGAGCTTTCCTGCCATCAAAGAGAAGGAGGCTGAGCTCTGAAAGGACAAAGCTAGGAAAAACAAAAAATAAATGTCCACACCCAAGGATAAAACTACTGCACCAGTGATCATTGAATATCTATTATTATAGTAAGCTTACTTACACAACTATACTAAGTTTATCAGATTGAAAATGGCTGCAGTAGCCTTAGCTATATGGATAGATTATTGTAGTTAACTACATTTGGGAGGTGGAAGGAGAAGACTCCAGGAGCCACTGAAGAATGGTCCTAGCAAAGCCTCTTCTTGATATAGAGAAGGAACTGTTTTACAGTGTTTTGTAAATGTATGTACATAGAACTATGGAGCAGCTTCTAGAATTCAACCCCTTTCCAAAAAAACATAGATGAAGTTAAGGCCCTGATAGAGTGGGCCTTGACCCTGCCTGGAACAGTTTTGTTATGGTGAGTATAGAAAAAGATAATAGCCTTAGACAACCATTTAGGAATAGTCTGTTTCGGCAGAGGTTTTTCTTAATTTTTCCCTTCACAAGAAATAAACTATTGATCTGAAAGATTTAGTTCAATCAACAGTACTCGTTATCTGTAGACATCCAAGGCATGGACTATCCTTTCTCTCATATTTTTAGGTTCAGAAAATAAACCAGAGATATGGATAGTTTGGCTTAAAGAAAATTCAGATACCACTTTTGGAATAAAATAAATATTAGTCATCAAAGAAACTCTGTCCCTATGGAAAATGAAATATGGTTGACTCACCATTACAGCTTGCAATTCAGTTACCATTCTTGTAGAGGCCAGAACAATCAGCAAAACTGGTTTCAATGTTAAGAACCTCATGTCAACCAAGTTAACTAGTTCAAATGGAGCAAGTGTTAACTTCTCTAACACAACACAAGATCTCAATGAAGGGTGATCATTTTCCTTTGAGACCTCTTATGCAAAACCCCTTTCAAAAACATTTTGACATGAGACTGCATTGAAAGAGGAGGACATGGTCAGACATTCTGAAATGGCTGATAAATGAACTTTGGTAGAGGAATACAAAAGGCCATAGGATAGGAACTCACACAAATATTGTAAAACCAGAGAAAGGTAGCCCTGAATGGGTACTGGTAATGTTTTGTCACCAACTAGAAAACTTTCTACATTTTCTATTATAAGATATACTTGTAGAAGGCTTTTTTGCCTTCATTACAACCTGCTGGACATCCTCAGTAAACAGGTGCCTAAAGGGAATTAAGACCCTACCATCTACGTAGTCAACTGAAGGTGATTTATGTCAGGGTGTATCAGACACCCTGTTTATGTATGAGGAGATCCAGTCTGTGAGGAAGCTTGTGGTAATTGCCCCTGGCCATTTCCAAAAGAAGGGAGAACCATGGTTACCTGGGCCAGAAGGGAATAACCACAATGATTTTAGGGGATTTCTTCCAAATCTTCAGAAGTACCCTGGATATTGGTGGATAGGGTGGAAAAGCATACAGGAACTTTCTTGCCAAGGAAAAGAAATGTGTTCCAGGCATTCTTGCATGCAAGCCTGGAAAATAATTTTGTCAGTTGATTGTTTAGGGTAGAAGCAAAGAGGTGTACTTCAGGAACTCCCCACAGATGGATCAAATGTTGGAAGACCCCTGCCTGATCTAGTTTCCAAATATTGAGGGTCTGCCCTTGATATGTTCAGCTTGTTTGCTGCACAATTTTGCTCTTACAGAATGTAGGATGCCTGTACAGTGAGATTATGTTGTGAAGCTGTATCCCAAGCTAACATTGGCTAGTCTGCAAAGGGAGTATGATCTGGTTCCTGCTTGCTGGTTGATGCACCACATGATTGTAGAATTGTCTTTAACCACTTGAAGAGGTCCCATGGACCAAAGATGGCTGAGAGTTTTCAGTGCCTTGATCAGGGCAAGCAACTCCTTGATATTTATGTGCTTGCATTTGTTCTTGGTGTCCCACACTCCCTGCTGTTTTATTCCTCCTAAAACTGCTCCCCAAGCAAAGTCCAAAGCATCTGTGGTGACTGCTCTGGAGCAGGGAGGGAGAAGGGGAAATGCAGATTTAAGGATATTTGTTGTCTCTACCAAATGATTTCTCTTCTGACAAACCCCAGTACTGAGATTTGAAATGATAAAGGCTGTTGGTGCTTTGACAAGAGTGATTTGGGATACCATTGTATCTTTCTCATATAGAGTCTTGCCAAAGGTATCTTGAGAATCATTTATTTATTTATTTTATTTATCATTTGTTGACCGGGAAAGTCCGACTAGGTTCCACAGAGCCTGTTTTCAGCGGAGGCCCGGGGAGAAATGCTCCAGATGCATGTCTTTGGACATCATAGATCATATGAGACCCATAATCCCGAGGCATTCCCTTGCAGTGACTGAAATATGAGAGGAAAACCTTAGAAATAGATCTAGCTATAGAGCTATGTTTTTCCGTAGAAGAAAATTGCTTTGAACTGATGTGTCTAGTTGATATCCCTTGAAAACAATACTGTGTGAAATTTTCAAGAATGACTTTTGAATGTTCTCTTGGGATTCCAGCTTGTGTAAAAGATCTCTCACCTAAGAGTGAGATTCCTGACACTTTGTAAAAGATTCTGCAAAGATAAGCAAATCATCTAAACATGGAAAAATGTGGATACCCTGTAGGCTGCGATGAGCTGTAACTGGAGCTAGACACTTTGTGAACACTGTTGGTGCAGTTGGTGGTCCAAAAGGTAAGGTAGAGAACTGCTAATGTGATCTAGACACACAAAACTTTAAGAAACATCCAAATTCTGGGTAAATATGGATGTGATGATAAGCATCTTTTATATCTAGTGTTGCCAGGACTCTTGAAACTGAAAGAAGAGACCATGTTGTGAAGTGACATCATTTTAGATTTGGAAACTCACAACTAGGTTTAGGAAAGAAAGATCAAGAACTGGTCTCCAATCTTTTTCTTTCTTTCTTTGGCACTAGGAACACCTTTGAATAAATACCGTTACCCAACTGGGAAGGAGGAAATGGTTCTATCATTACTTGTGACAGCATGTCACAAAGAACTGCTGGAAACAAAACAGTCTGATCTGGAGGATGAAGAATGACCTCCCTCCCATTGCTATATGTAACACTGATTTTCAAAATCCATTTGTCTGAAACTCTCTGTTGCCAAACAGAAAAATGGAGATTCAGAATTTCTGGAAAAAAAAGGACCAGAGTGGAAGGGGGTCACAAAGTCTCTTGAATAGTCTTTCATACTTGTTGGACAGTACTTGGTTTTGCATGGTTTAAGACTTCTTTTTAGAAACTCCTTGCCTTTTCTCCTTGTATGTCTGTTTGCCTGTATTTTGTTGTGATTCTTCATTCTGCTTTTTGCCAAGTTTGGATGAGAAGATAGAAAATCCCTTGGAAATTTTGGAAAAGGAGGGCTAAAAATCTTAGAGATTCCCTGGATCAGCTTGCCCCTTTCCTAACACTTTTTGCTCACCTCTGTAGCAGAGGGGTCAAACACTAAATCTCTATCCTAGGGAGAATTTAAAATCTCATTTCTAACATCATCTGGGAGGTTCTGAGAATATAGCTATGCAGACCTACTCAAAACAGTAGCAGTGGCCATAGCTCTGCAAACAATGAGAAGTGATCTGTGGAACAGAAGAAACTTAAGTTATTTAAAGCATATTTTTCCTCACAAGAAGAAACCCCAGATAAAACATTCCACATACCTTCACAATAAGTTAGAGCAAACTTTAACATATAAGCCTGACAATTCAAACTTCTCAAAATCAAAGTTGTAGAAGTATTCACTTTTTTCCCTTTCCTATCAATACTTTTCCCATCCGTATCAGAAAAAGTCAAATTGGAATTGACTATGTGCTTAGCAGCAGTGGGATCAACTAGAACTACAGCTGCTGGGTCAGGTGTGGGAATAGTGTATAAAAATGTAAAAGACTGAGGAACTTTATACATTTTATTTAATTTTTTGTGACAGCTGGCTCACTATCAGGAAAACTGCAGACAGTAATACACATATCTGTGACGTCCCCACTTTGGGCCAGTAATCAAGAAACCTGAGTCCTCTGCATCAAGCACAATTTCCCTTAAGAGCACACAGGGAGCACACTCAGTCCAGGGTCTGGATTTCTCTGTCTGTCTCCTTCGAGGTCCCTAATAAGACTCCTCACTGTTGAGACCTCAGCCAAGTGTCCCAGCCAAATTCTTCAGCACCCTCTCTGAAACCAGTGCTTCATGTCCCTGCTCCAAACAGCTGACAGATACGCTCTTTGAGATTTGATTTTCACACACACCTGGGAAAGGCTGGCACAGATTTACTAGCTATGCCCCCTTCTGGTCAGACTATAAGGTAGTTACACTACCAGCAGACACTCCAAAGCCAGCCTTGTAAGGGTACCCAATTATACTGAGTGAAATTAACATTAATACAAATGGTAGTTTGACCAACAGCAAGGCTTTCAGGAGTGGCCAGAGCTGTCATCAGATATGTATAAGTACTCTTGGAGATTAAAATATTCTCTAAAAGACCAGCCACATTGAAAAGTTTAAATATGTTTAATAATAAAAAAGAAAAGAACATGAAAATATTAAATATCTACTTACAATAAACACCAGGGTTTCAACCACAGCAAATATTAAAAATAACACAGCTGGACAGGTTCACACAGTTACAGAAAAAGCAATACTTAACTAATCTCACTATATTTTCCTGACTGATCTAAAGAATTATTATTACCTGTTTGCTTACTAGAGCAAGGCAATATGAAGTAAGTGAGGGATCCTTCTTTTTCAGGTTACAAAAACAGAGTGCAATGAGACTTTAGTCTCACCTAGTATTAAAATATAATTTTAGTGATGGATTACAGAATGATATAACATATATCTGGTCATCTGACTTCTGGTTCCAGTGCCACCCGCTTAGCTAGAAGCTGTCAGGATTTCGCACATATGTGTCAATAACACACACACACACACACACACACACACACACACACACACACACACACACACACACACACACACACACACACACACACACACAGCCTTGCTAAGATCTGCTGCAGCTCCTGGAACTCATAAAACAATTTCAAACCTCCACCCTTCCAGAGTAGCCATTAGTTCACCCGAAAGACAATGCATGAAACTTCCTAGTACAGACTTTTTGTCTCTGGCTGCATTGAGAACAGTAAGACACAATCTTTATGGCCCAAGCCAGGTAATTTAATTTCAAACTCTTTTTAAATATTGAGATTACCCTCTTCTCTTTCAGTCAGTAGTCTCTGTTAAAACATATACATTTAATCAGTTACAATACAGTACAGTCTGATATACATGTATATTTATTTTCTGTCTAGCAGGATACACTGTTGATATATTTTTAACACAAGCAACTTTATAAATACATTTTTCAACACACACCTCTATCCAAATCAGTTTGATATGAAAATATATAATTCTTTACAAAATTCCAGTTAGTTGTGCTGGCATATGTTACACGTTCATTGCCCTACTTCTCCTGTCATACCCTGTAATACCTCACATCATCACAACATCCTATAAAGCAGAGAGAACAGGAGGAATGGGTGTAGAATCTGGAAAATCATTCTGTAACAACTCATAGTATTTTCTGAGGACTGAGAAACCTTAGTGTTCTCCCAGTGGAAACAAACTGGCACTTTCTAACAATAGTCTCAGAGAGAGAGAGACAACAGGGAGAATCGGAAACTGAGTTCTCCTCTGAGTCTGAATCAGAATTGTGAGAAAAAAAAACTACATCCATCCCTGCATCTTTCCTATTCAGATAAAAAATTTTGAAACACTTCAGGAAAAGTTGTCCCTCTTTCTTTTACAAGAAACTACTTTACAAGAAGGGCCAATTGGCTGAATTAAACCTTCTGCCAGACCTAGCAAACTACTCCTATTCAAAGAAATTTGAAAAGGAGTAAATGCATGATGGATTTCTAATTTTTTTTGACATGAAACATGTGGCCAACCATGTTATTGATGGCAGCAGCATTCTGATACAACAGGAAACCTTTCCTGTTCCTTCCCCAGGACTGACAAGAATGGCTTACTCTTTCCCACTGAGGGGACCTCAACAGCCGCAGAAGATGTGGCTAACTCCAGGTCATTGGTAGCTCTAGCTGCTACTCTAGAGGTATCCAGGGTAAAAGTTGAGTGGTCCGAGATACAACAAATTGCCACAGCAGAGCCACCCACCTGCAGCAAAGATTGTTTGCTTAACTTTTTCTTTTTGTAGCATGAAGAAGGACAGACTGTTTGACAGGTAGTCTGTTCCAAGGTCAAGCCAAAAATGGTGCCAGTAAACACTACCAGTCTACAAAAGTTACTTTTTTGACAGAAAAACATAGTAAAAAGCACTTTGAAATTCTATGCCCGTCCCACAAAAGCTACATAAACACAATTTCTCCACAGAAGAAATGTTTTTAGTTACTTAGCACCACTTTTAAACTAACAGGAAAAATGAGTGCATTTAAACGTACATTACAATCTTGTTGCATTTAAAACTACTTTGCAGTCTTGTGACGGTCTATTAAAACACAACACTCCTAGCTTTAAATTAACTGTCTTGAACAGGAATGTGATAAAACAGCAACACAAATAAGAAAATGCAAGTTTTTCTCCCAAAGGGAACTTATCTGGCAGACAAAGCAACAATACAAACTAACTGTTGATCCTCAAAAGCCTCAGAGGAGTGTAATCTTTGGTGAAAGCACAACTTTGGAGGGCTTCACCCCCAGATTTGTCTTTTAGTCAGTTCAGCTCAAGCTGCCTGATAGTTTGGATACATATAAGGTGTCCTGAAGCTTTGGAAGTTGGCCAGCTATTATATCTTTGGCAGGATATAACCCATGTAGCTAAGGCTACTGCAGTAGTGATCAATTTGATGAACATCTAAGTATGTTAAGGGGCAATGCCATCATTCAGCAGATGCCAAACTTAGTTTCTTCCTACCTATGTCAAATCATTATGTAGAGTTTGGTAAGCTAGAACAGATTAGAAACAGACTGTTGAATGAAAAAATATATATAACTTCTGTTAAATATTTGTAATGGCCTGCTTCTGTGCTGTCTATATTGAAACCTAATTGAAATACTAGAGTGGGCAAAGATTATAAAGTAATTAACTGCCAAATAACATCTTTGGTCTAGTGTTGCATATTCTGAATAAAAGGTTGCTGCACATTGTTGGCAAGGTGCCAGAAATTTTCCAAATCCGATATGCTTTGTAATAAGTGGTTTACAATGATCAGGCTAAGAAGTAGTAGATCATAAATGATTATAAAGGCTCTCTGCCAGCAATGCCCAAATGTCTCTTATCTGAGGATATGGGTATTGTTCCAATCATGGTATTTGGTTAAAGCTAATTTATAATTTCCACATGATACAGGAGTGATGGAGGAAAGTTTATAGTAATTATAGACCACCAGTCAGTACTAAGTCTTTAAAATCTGAGAAATAGGGTACCTATGTTAACATCTCAGACTTCTGGCTAAGATCAAGGGTAGCATCTGTTCTTATCAGTTTAATTTAAAAAAAAGGATTTAAAGAATTACTATTCTCTTTACTAAAACAATGCACCTAGACACTTTATTTTCCTCATGCTGAGAAAAGCAATAATTCTAAATATCAGTGGCTTATCAATGATAACAGACAGCTTTTCCTAATACGGCATCCTTTAGAGTAAGTATATAGGAAGTGAGCAATAGAGAAACCAAATGAAATATGCAGAAAACTGCAAGTGAATGGGCACTGCAGTTAGAGTTTATTCCAAAAACTGTCCACTGAGGCAGTCCAGTAAGCTGTGAGACAAATTATGCAAGTGATATGCCAGTGAAGCCACAGTTGATCTGTAGACAACTGAGCAGGATATATGTAAGTGAAATCCCACAGAGCAGCCAAGGAGGACCAATATGTAATATAATCAATATTCCTTCATTACCAGGTTCATTCATGTTCATTTTGAGGAGCATGACAGAATTATTCCTGTAATGGAGATGCATTGAAAAGGATCAAGGGGGCCATGCAATGGTAAATATGGATACATCTTGCAGTAGATCACATTTTTGATAACTTTGACAGTAAAAGGAAGGTTCAAAACAGTTTGATAGTTGCCCAGTTTTGAAGGCTCCACAGAGAAATCTTCAGCAACAGAACAGGATAAATAATGTCACTATTAATTCTTTTGAAACTAGTCATATAGAAAAAACACTGTCTGGAAAACTGTCACAGTAAACTCTAGAGCTGGACTTAGAAAGCTTTGCTCGGCCTCGGTTTAGTCTGCAGAGAAATGAATGCAGAGGTGAAACTCTATTTGAGGTCTTCTCATTATCAGTATACACAAACTCTGACCAAAAAATCCAAGGATTCCACAATTTCCAGAGGTTCATAGGTAAGTACTAGGCTAACTACCCTTGAGGGTCATTTTAAGCCTAGCCAATTTCCCTATTTGTCCTTGAATTTACATTATTTAATTAATAATTATGATTAAGTATTATTTGCCAGCTGTTAAACTCACTAGATATCCATAAGGAGGAGAGACAGCTTAGTTTTGGAAATCTTTATTGCAAAACATTATGTGTGCAGCCTTCAAAAAGCTTTATGGGTGGTCAAACAAGTTTGGATGTATAGACTACTAACTGCTAAAAGCTTGGCTGGATGAATAGGTGCAAACAATCTCTGGAGATGAACACTGCCAATTTATATGATATTTCTGCCATATACTGAATACAGGCCTGACTGCCTCCAAGTGTGTTCTTAACTGTGAATGGTCCTCTGTAACTTGTTAAACTGATGGTCAAATCACTTTAAATGAGAAACAGAAAGGGCTGGCCAGACATTGACTTAGGCACTTTTTATTGAGCATTAAGGGGACTGCATTATTATAAAGTGCTGCCAGACTATTAGACCAGCATGCAGCTGGTTCAGTATATCAATAATGTCATTACCTGTGATGTCCCTTAAATATCTAAATTTAGCCAGCTCTGTTTCAGTTGATCTAACATGAGGGAGCCCTAAATGGATATGGCCCAGACTATGGTCAAACAATGACAATGGCTTTGCCTTTGTCACTGGATATGGTCATATCTTACATAATCAACCACAAGATATAACCTGTAATGAGTGGCAAAGGAAACCTCCCGAGCAAATTCCAAAGTATCCATAATATTCAGGTATCCCATGGCAAACCCATATGCTTCAACAACAGCTTTGGCATTAGTGTCTCCAGCACTAAGTAATCTTTTGCTCAGCTAGTCACTAAGAGAAAATCAGTAAAATAAATTAGGAATTCCCCAAGATAGCTAGGTAGACAAGTGTATTAAGAAGATGCTAGAGTTTATTCCTGCAACTAAGAAATAGTCAAAGAAGTTGGTTGAACAACATCTGAATGGAACATCTCTGGTCTAGAGCAAAAACAGATGGCTACTCATCCACAAATACTACTTTGTCTGTAATTCTGAATCCCCTGAAAATTCAGCTAGCATGATGGTGGGAAAATGGAGACCAAAGTTCTTATCTTGCCCATTTTGGCAATTTAATGCCAGTTTGAGATCTTGCAGGAAATTATGCATACATCCATATGTGTTGTGGATATGTCTGGCACTACATAACACAGCTTACATTCCTCGAAATTGATTACATGTATAAATCTGCAATTGTGCGACTACATACATATCTACTCACCTCACAAGACGCAAATGTAGAAAAGTTTTGAAACATGAGGAGAATAAGTCTAAGATGACTTCCCTTCTTAGTTTAGCAGAAGCATATATCAGAGTCAAACAGGAATGGACATCAAACCAAATGTAGGTAAAAATCAGGCAGTAAATGAAAGTGCCAAAAAAAGAGAATATAAGGTGAAGGATCAGATGAGAAGACAAGAAATGTGGAAAATGCATAAATATAGTTGCAAGTATAGAAAACTGTTGGAACAACCTCATTTTGATCAGGATAGAACACAGGAATGGTTAAGGAGTGGTGAATTTAAAGCAAAAGATGAAAGGTTAATATTGGCAGCCCAAGACAGTGAAATATGAACATGTTGGTTTACAAAATCCATTGAACATGTGGGAGAAATGGACAAATGTAGGTTTTGTAAATCAGAATTGGAAACAGTCGCACATCTTGCTGGTTGTGATATAGTAATAGCAGAAGGAATGTATGCTGAAAAGCATAATAACGTGGCAAGACTGTTGCACTGAGTTTTGTGCAATCATTATAATACTGAGGTAGCTGAAAAACACTGGAAACACGATCCACAAAGCATTATAGAAAATGATGAATTTTATATCACAAGGGATTACCAATTACCAACAGTTCAAAAATAGATGTGAAGAAACCAGGTATAGTAGTCCATGAAAAGAAGATGAAAGTAGCATTGATCATTGAAATTGCTTCACCCAGTGATTACAGTGTCGTACATACAGAGAGGCACAAAGTCATAAAATACCAGGATTTGCAGGCAGAAATGAGGGCAATGTGGAAGAAGTATACCCAGGCAGTTCCAATAGTAGTAGAAGCAAAGGGTCTTATAAAAAAGAGTTCACAATCGTACTTAGATATGTTACCGATACATGTAACTCCATATGAATTGCAGGTCATTGCTGGGCACATTGCAGGTGCTGCAAAGAGCACCTTTCGCTAACATCAAAGATTGAAACAATACTAATTTCATGAAGAATACCACCAGGATGAAATGAACTTTAATTATACTTTAACTTAGGAATGGGGTTCATGCCCGTCATAGTATTAGAAACCCAAAAGTCTTGGAGAAATTAAAAAAAGAGCACAAAAAAGATTTTTGATGTGAAATACAGGCAAAGGCATCCAGATATGGAAAATTGCACAATACAAAAATAAAACAAAGGGGGAAAGAAAAGAGGAATAGTAATGGAGAAGTTAAAGAAATAGACCTGTGAAGTGAAGGATTTATGTCTATATTTATGTCTATATTAAGAGTGTCTTATGTCCTCAGCCGGACTAATGTCTATATTTTAAATGCTATGTTTTTTAACTGTATAATGTAAGTAATACTTAATGTGGAGCTTTTCTCCCCGGGCCTCTGCTAAAAACGGACCTGTGTCCAGTCGGACTCTCCCAGTCAACAAATGTAAATAAAATAAATAAATAAATAAATAAATTTATGTAGAAAATCCAACTCTGGCAGCTTCACAGCATGATGGAACAACAAGTCCCAAAATTAAGGAGAAACAGATGGATTGGGAAGCATCTGATCACTTGCCACATGAAGATACTCTGGAGCCTTCAGTAGGAAACCACTACAAAAGTTCAGCTGTAGTTGCATAGCAAGGGAAGGATGAGGAAACAGTGGCAAATCTGATGAAGTTGATGTTGTGGAGTGATAGGCCAGTGAATTCCCATATGAAAGAGCAATGGATGATGTAGGGTGAAGCTATAGATAATGTGTCACAGGAAGATGTTCTATAACTTTATGTACAATGCCCGCAGCAAACAGAGAACAAAGAATGTGCCCCTGAGCTCAGAAGACAACAAGCTAAGTAAGAGTTGCTTGATTTAATAGATGTGGATAGACATATTAAGACTGATGAAAGAAATAGACTACAGAAGGTCTATAAGACCAAAAATGTTAGAAGTCTGCTAAATGAAATGAATGGAATAATCAAGACTAGTAACAGAAATTCAAGTGATATAACCGAAGTAAATGGGATATTTTACTGTTCAGCTAAATTAATAACAGATAAAGTCTTACCACAAAAACACAAAGCAATAAGGGAAAGGAAGATAAGAAAATAATGTCATCATGGAAACAGAATAGAGAAAACCATAAAGTAATTAAGACAAGAAGTGCCAGTGTTAGAACAGCACAGAAGAGGGAACAGACCACCAAAAATACTTAGAAAGATAGACATGATAAAAGCAACAGACAGTATCAGAACAGACCAGGAATGCCCATATACTATTGAAAATAATAACCTAAAAATATCAGCACAGGCAAAAAACTTAGAAGATATGCAGATACATATAAAGGAAAAGTACAAAAAAAGTAATTCATTGATGACCCCAAAAATTTATAGAGAACTGGAAAACAAAGCAAAACGAATAAAACCACCACCAAAAAAAAAGAAATAGACACATTTTGGAGAAATATCTCTGAAGACCCTGTGAAACATAGCAAAGATGCTGAAAGGATAGAAGTAGAAGAAATGGTAAGAAGTTTAAATGTACAAGATATGAAATGGGATAAAGTAACGGCCAGAGAGAAACTGAAATAAAAATAGTAGTAGTAGAAAAGCTCCTAACTGAACAACTCCAGGCCCAGATGCAGTATTTATCTTCTGGGTAAAAGTATTAACATCTTTACACAAAGATTTAGCCCTAAATAAGGACTACTTATATGTGCATCTTGAACAGACACCAACCTGGTTAACAACAGGAAAAATGATATTTCTCTTTAAGTGTGAACCTGCAAACTATCCTAGAAACTATAGACCAATGACTTGTCTTCTGATGATGTATAAACTATATACTGGAATTGATGCTGACAAAGTTTATAGTTATTTAGAAGAAAACTCAGTCATGTCAATAGAAGAACTGGTAAACCAAAGAAAGTCATATGGGGAAAAAAGGTCATTTGTTGTTAAAGTCATAATGGAGAAGTGTAAAAAGGGGAAGAATCCAAGTATGGCATGGTCAGATTACAAAAAAAATTGGACAGCATTCCACATTCATGGTTAAAGGAGTGCTTACAGATCTACAAGATATTACCCTTCATTGATTATTCACATTACAGTGACCATGAAACAGTGGCAAACCACTTTGCAGCTAAGCCATGATAAAGGACAAATTATTATTGAATGGAAAAAATTCAAGGGGGGATATTCCAGGGTAACTCTTTGTCACCGCTGCTCTTTATTCTTGCCCTCAACCCATTAAGCTGTTTGCTTAACAGATTAGGTTATGGTTACAATTTGGCTCCCAGAATACAACAAAGTTTAAGGCCTTCTCATCTTATTTTTGTAGATGATTTGCAACTGTATAGTTCATCAGACGAGGAGCTGAAAGCACAACAGCAAGAGGTCAAAACTTTCCCAGATGATATAATAATGCCATTTGGTCTTGGTAAATGTGCAAAAGCAACATTAAAAGCAGGCGGAAGGACTGTGGCTGACCAAGTTCGCAGATGACTGCAAACTGGGCGCCATAATCGACTCTCCAGCCGACACAAGCATCCTCCAAAAGGGCCTCATAGAAAGAGACAACTGGTGCCAGAGCCATGGCCTCAAGCTAAACGCCAAAAAGTGTATAGTCATCCCCTTTGGCAAAAACAAAGTGCCCACAAATTACCACATAGGTGGTAATCCATTAAGTACAGAAGAAGTAATTAGGGACCTGGGGACCCAAGTTGATAGCAATCTCTCATTTGACAACCACGTGGCCAAAGTGGTTAGAAAAACATTTTATATAGCCCACCTAATCATGAAGGGATTTACATCTAGATCAGGGGAGGTCATCGTGCCTCTTTACTCATCCCTCATCAGGCCCATAATTGAGTACAATGCCCCTTTTGGGATGTACCTTACCAGACACCTGCAGCAACTGGAAAGACCTCAAAAATACCTCACCAAGAGGATCAAAGGGCTCAAACAGATGCCATATGCTGCCCGGTTAAAGAAACTCCAGCTCTACTCAGTGGCATACCGCCTGCTCAGAGGCGATTTGTGCCTGACGTATAAAGCCATGTCCAACCCGGAATTAATGGACATGCTGCACCTCAGAAAATCCAAATCCCATCAAGCTACGCGCTCGAGAGACTTGAACCTCAGCACTGAAATAAATAGGGCATGCTGGAGGGACAGATTCATAACCCAGAGGCTCCCTTCACTCTGGAATAAAATCCCAGTCCAGGTTAGGCAGAGTCCCTCATTGACTCTCTTCAAGAGGAATCTTGATGAGTGGATGGGAGATCGTAGTTTTACCCCGGGTATCACTTCTGTGTCACTGTTAGACAGAGGCACAGTATACTAACCTCAAAAAAGGGCATAGCAAAATTAATTTAAAATGGGTGGCGAAAGCCAAACACACTCTGACTAGGCTTATAAATGCCCTAGGGCAGATAGCCTAGTATGAACCTATGAACCTATTAAAGCTGCAGTACCAAGAAAATGTCAGTCTGGGACAGGAATATAATATACAAGAACTTGAGCAGGACAGATTGTATAAATATTTGGGAATTGATGAAGGATCAATAATAAAACATGAACATATACAAACAAAAGTCAGTAAGGGATATTTTAGAAGACTAAAATTAATAATAAAAACAATCCTGCCATTTAGGAACAAAGTCCAAGCTATAAATCGGTTTGCTCTTCCAGTTCTAACTTACAGTTTTGGGATGACTGATTGGCCCCAAAAGGTATTGGATTAGTTGGATAAGAAAAAAAAGAAAAATGATTCACGCTTATCAAATGATAGAGAAAAATCAATGTATACTAAGATTAGATACTCCTCATTTTGAAGGAGGTAAAGGCCTGTTCAGAACTGATTACATGTATAAATCTGCAATTTTAGGACTGCATACATTATTCGCTGACCTCATAAGATGCAAACACAGTGAAAGTTCTAAAATATGAGGAGAACAAGTCTAAGATGTCTTCCCTGCATAGTTTAGTAGATATTGGTGTCAAGCAGGAATGGAAATCTAACCAGAAGTAGACAAATCAGGCAGTCAAAGAACAAAATAAAGAATATAAGGAGAAGGATCAGATGAGAAGGCAAGAAATGTGGAACAGGCATAACTATAGTTACAAGTACAGAAAACCCCTGGAATAGCCTCATGTCAATAAGGATCTGACTCAGGAATGGTTAAGGAGAGGTGAATTTAAACCAAAATATGAAATGTTAATATTGGTAGCCCAGGACAGTGGACTACATTCACATTGGTTTGCAAAGTTCATTGAACATGTGGGACAAATGCAGGTTTTGTAAAATAGAACTAGCAGATGCCTGAAGGTTTTGGGCCAAAAGTGACTGGTATTTGGAAATGATCATAATTCCCTCCACCTTGACTAAAGCCCCAGTTCCATCTGAAGAAAGGCAACTCCAAAGCATGATACTGCCACCACCATGCTTCACTGTGGGGATGGTGTTCTTTTGGTGATGCAAAGTGTTTTGCGCCAAACATACCTTTTGGAATTGTGGCCAAAAAGTTCAACCTTGGTCTCATCAGACCATAACACATTTTCCCACAGGCTTTTGGTTCATAGGTTCATAGGTTGGTACTAGGCTATTGGCCTTAGGGCCTATACAAACCTAACATAACAATTCCCTGGCTATTTCTTCCCACACTATTTACTTCCTGGACCCCTGTCTAGCAGGGCAACTGACGTGATCCCTGGGGTGAATTTCCTTTCTCCAATCCAATCGTCAAGGTTCCTTTTGAAGAGGGCCAAAAAGGCGCTCTGCTTGACATGTATGGACAGTCTATTCTGGAGAATGGATACACCCTCCCTTTTGAATATTTATTCATGTCCCTTTTTATCTTATTACATTTCCAGACAACAATATCACCACAAACATTGTCCACCTTGCTAAAAATATTAGCATAATTTGTTTGATAACTTGATGTATTGTTTTGCTAATTTTAGCCAGGTCTGGATGTTTTTCTGCGTAAGAAAAGGCTTCCATCTTGCAACCCTACCCCATAACCCAGACATATGTAGAATATGGGAGATTGTTGTCACATGTAGTACACAACCAGTACTTGCCAGAAATTCCTGCATCTCCTTTAGCGTTGCTGTAGGTCTCTTGGCAGACTTGCATGAGTTGTTTGACCGGACAAGGATGGAACTAATGAAACTTATGATTAAGTATAACGCACAAACTATAGAAACTCTTTCAAAAGGACTGGAAGAAAACAACAATTTTATACAGAAAGATTTGGTGTTTGATCGTTATCAAACAAATTATGCTAATATTTTTAGCAAGGTGGACAATGTTTGTAGTGATATTTTTGTCTGAAATTTTAATAAGATAAAAGGGAAATGAAATAATATTCAAAAGGGAGGGTGTATCCATTCTCCCCGGGTCATCATAGTAATAATGATGAAGGAACCAATCCTGAGCTGGGAAGGAATAAGGACGTGGCATCATCACCAAGGACATATCAGGAACAGCGTGTGTATGCTCAACAGCAATCTTCCCTTGAAGATAACATACGGTGCTCAGAATGGCTGTGAGGGAAGGGGCAGCAGTCCCATTTTTCGATGAATGGCCAAAGGGACTATGTGGAGCAAGGAGCCAGACAGAAGACGCAAAAGAACCGCAATTTTTGGCGGATGAATTAATGGACTTGGCCCTTAAAGTTTTTAATGAAGTAAGTAATGAACGAGATTGTGACTTGATTGAACTGGTGGAATGTAATACCGAACAGCTGTTTGCAGACATTGGTTATTTTGACTTGAATCATGGGACTGAAAATCAATGCCTTAATTAATGCTGCCTGCTGTTTAGGCTTTTATTAGTATAAATGAGTTTAGGCTGTGTGTGGTTTTAGGTCTGAAGAAGCAGTTGTATAATAGACTGTGAAAGTGCTTACCGTGTTTTATTGATTTTATTGTTTTATGGTGAATTAAAGTTTTTTACAGTACTCCAGCCGTGATATACTCTCTTTCTTTTTTGGAATTAAATTGCTAATTGACTCTTTTAAACCACTGAATGATTGGTTGATTATATTTTTGTACTTTTAGGGCTTCATTTAAATGCCATCACTCAGTATAGAAATCTTTATTTTATTGAGTACTATGAGGACCCTTTTAGGATTCTCATTTAACACCTGCCTCCCTTGACATTGGATACCTTATAGTCACTTAAAAAATTGTGGTAGACAGATGCTAAAATGCTTCAGAAGTCATTGGATGATTTCTCTAAGTGTTTTTGCAATATTGAGCCGAAGCTAAACACATAAAAATCAGGCATGATGCACTTTGGGATGAAATATTATACTTCTTCGTTTGACTTAAGCAGTTCCAAAGTAAAAGTCACTATCTCCTAGAAATAATTGGGTACAACTGCTGGCAACAAAGTTGACATCATTGAAATATGGCAGTGGTCATTAGGAAGGCATATATAATATTCCACATAATATACAGACATATCTAATATAGGAATAAAGAAATCCTAGTTCCAGTTTTTCATTTCATTGGGTTACAGTTTAATTCAGTATAATGATATGCTCCATGCTGATGACACATGCACAGATGCAACAGGTGTTGTGACTGGATACAGAAGACGTTCTTTAAGAAAAACTCCGTAAAAAAAAAAAAAAAAAAAAAAACGCATTAATTTTTTAATTAAAAAAAATTAATTTGACAGTCACTAGCCCCCTCCCAGCCACTGGGCCATAGGCCACTGCCTTGGTCACCTAGTGCTGGATCTGGCTGTGTGTGTATGTGTGTGTGTGTGTGTGTGTGTGTGTGTGTGTGTGTGTGTGTGATATATATATATATATATATATATATATATATATATATATATATATATATATATATATATGGCTCTACTTGAGTAGACTGAAATTACACTCTGCCAAAATTCAAAACATCGAGACAAAAGTGTTGAAAACTCACCGTACTGAAAGTTCAAACTATTGAAATTCAAAACACTGAAAAATCAATGGAAGTTAACATGTCTGAGATTGTTGGTAAAACACATTTTGATGGTTTGAACTTTTGGTACGGAGAGTTTTCGACACTTTTGTCTTCATGTTTTGAATTTTGGCAGAGTGTAATTTCGGTCTACTCAAGTAGAACCATATATATATATATATATATATATATATATATAAATATATATATATAATATGGGTCTACTTCACATAATTGACTGTCACATAGCTGACTTTAATAATACTGAGACGAAGAAAACAAAAATGCAGAAAGCTGAACAGCAGCTTTTAAAGAGGGTATGTAAACACGTCCAACTGTTAGTTTACGAACCTAACTCTGAGGTAATTTCAACCGCTATGCCCCCCACATCCCCCTAACTAAATATGCCAACTCTGGGATCACACTACAGTGGAGAACAGGGCATATCGGACAAGTGTTTACTTACCCTCTTTAAAAGCTGCCGTTTGGATTTCTGCACTTTAGTCTTTTTCGTCTCAGTAATATGAAAGTCGGCCATGTGACAGTCGATTATGTGAAGTAGACCCATCTATATTAGAGAGAGATAGATAAATAATCAGTGAGAACACACTTCAATAAGCTGTACAACCCATTTTTCCTATCTCAGTTGTCAAAGTTCCTGATTAAATGATAAAGTGTCTATAATATGAGACTGCCAACAAATCAGCAAAGAAATTCACCCTGTCTGCTTTCTGCAAAGCCAATACATATCAAAAAAGCTTTTCAGAATCTAAATAAATGTTTGGCAAAACACTTAAAAAGAAAGTGTTCAGTGATCAGCCTTTTTCCAAACATCTTTATTAAATTATCACTTAGGACATAGGCAAACATACAGTAAGAAAAAAGAAAACAAACTTTATTAATATTTTTCCATATACATGCATTATATATCATAGATTTTTTTTTTTTGTAATTATCATCAGTCCAACATTACTTAAGCTGTTGAATTGCTGCCTTCCCTTAAGCATCACTCCTCCTCCTGAATATTATTCTGCATGTATTGTTCCCACAATGGACGGCACAGTGGTGCAGTGGTTAATGTTGTCCCCTCACAGCAAGAGGTTTTCCATTTTGATTCTCGGCTGGGGACCAGTGCTTTCTGTGTAGAGTCTTTATGTCCTCTCTGCATTCATGTGGGTTTCCTCTGGGTGCTCCGGTTTCATCCCACAATGCAAAGACATGCATCTGGAGCATTTCTGGCTGGGTTTCCACTGAAAATTGGCTCATTGCAAGTTGGACTTTTCCAGTAAACACATTATAAATAAATAAACTCTTCATTTATTTCTATAGAATTTTCTCCTTCCCTTTTCTAATCATCTCACTTCCAGTTCTTTTTATCTCTTTTATAATATCCAGTACTTAAAATACAGTTGGTTTAGACTTTGATTTTCATGTTCTAGTTATTGCTTTTTTCATAGCCAACAGAATTAAACTTAATAAAGTCTTACTCTATATAGACAATTCAAATCCTGTGTCCTAGATCAAAGAAATTGCATCCTTAGTTGCAGTCTTTTGCTCACTCATTTCTGACAGAATAATCTGTAAGGAAGTTTAAAATCTGACAACTCATTACACTCCCAAAGCACATGTTCTCAGCTCTTTCTTCCCCATCTCACCTCCAACATTTAACATCTACCTGAGGAAAAATTCTTTGCAGCCTGTTTGAGGTCTACAAATTTCTATGCAAACAATTCCAAATAAAGATGATAAACTTGCACTTTGTTGCACACTTGGGAGTCACACGTATGTCCTTCCCATTGTTATCTTGTAAATTGCTTTTCCATTCTTCCTTCCCAATCTTTTCTAACCTCTTCTGATTGATTCTTACAATTATCATGCAGTATTGTATATGCCATACTAAGTATCTCTCTTTTTAACATCAGCTTCTGTTCCAGATTTGAATAAAACCTCCACCACAGCAGGTCTTTCACTTAACAACCCCTTATCCCTTTCTCTTTGCCTATACTTTGTCTTCCATAACAGGGACTGATATCAGTCTGTAGCCTGCAGTCTAAATGTCTTCTTGGCCTCATCCCACTCTATTACCTTTCTCTCTCTAGTCATTTGCTCCTTTTACATTGGTTCCTTTGCCAGTTTTCTGCTGTAAATTGCAGCCCCTCTCACCCATTTTCTGTAACCCTAGTTGCAAATATTCATTTTGGCAAAATCTCTTTTCTCCATTCTCATAGTAGCTGAATCCTTAGAATACTTATTCTGTATGGCTGTTGTTCCCATTTAGCATCTGCTTCTAAAATCCCACTCTTTATTTCTTGAACTTCCTCCCTGCTTTATTATCATCCAGTTCCATTTTGAATTATAATCGTCTGCCTGTGTTATGCATATGAGCCTTAACTGAGTAGCTGTAAAATATCCCTTCAGATCAGGTAATCTCAAAACACCTTGTTCTACTGGAAGGATTGACTTTTCCCACATAACTCTTGCTCTTTTCACTTCCGAGTTAAATTCCTTCATCTCTTTATTAATTACTGTCTGCAACTTCTCCTTGGTTCATAAAAATATGTCTGACCTGTATGTACAATTAAAGGGACTAAAAACATTTTCACTGCTTAAATCTTACTAGCCATATCTATAAACAAGAACTTCCAGGTTCTCCATTGTTTTATCTTTTGTTTTCTTTCTTCCCACATATCTTCAGCTGCCATAACAGAAGCCTTTTTTAATCCATACTCCTAAATACTTCATCTTATGTCCCCATAAATATGACTATTGCTGAACTAGTTTGTAATTTATGGCTTTGTCCTTTCTTCATTAATTTAATATCTTAAAAAGAATGGAAACCATCTCAAATGTTCCACAACACTAAAATGTTTTTAGTGGATTTATCTGGTTCAAGATAATATCATCTGCCAATAAAGCCAGCTTTTCTTGATTATCATAACAATTATATCCTTGCATTTCTGAGTCCCTTATTTTGTTTATTTATTTATTTTTTTTGCCAGTTTCCCTAAATGTTAAGCAAATAGCTCCTCTCTAGTTCCTGGTTCCTGCTTTCAAACACAATGTATCAGAGAGGGACCTCCCCACTTTAATTCTTCCCTGTGATCCTTCATATATCCTACTAATTAATCTTATTGTATTTGGGCATGCAAGTGTTTCCATTGCCCTACTCATAAATCTAAGCTTACTCTGTCTGCATCAAGACCCACCAACAGCAGCTGTATTTTCTGATATTCTGCTTCCCTCTGGATCATCATCTCTCTATTAATGTTAGCATCTGTTTGCTTCCCCTTCACAATGCCACACTGATCCATATCTATGAATTTTGGCAACACCTTTGCCTTTCTGTTAGCTAGCATAGACATAAACACTTTTTAATTATGCTTTAAAATTGAAATGGGTCTGTATGAAGCTGGGTCTGATGGGTCTCTACTGGCCTTAGGCAATGCAGCTACCACAGCATTCTTCCAATGTGTTGGTGGTTCCCCTCCTATTAAAATGCTGTTAAACATTAGCTTCCAGATCTTTATCACTTTTTTCCTCGTAACTTCTAAACTTCCACAGAAATGCCATCTGTTCCTGGAAAACTTTATGAAGATTGATTATATATTACTGTTTTTATCTCCCCCCTCCTATCTTTATTGTTAGTTGAGCCTCATCTACCTCTAACCTTGGCATAATCAAGTATTTCATAAATATTTCCATTTATGCTGTTTCTTGATTTCCACACATATCTCTGCTTTATACAAATTTTTGTAACATTTTTGGAATGTCTCTAAAACCTTTACAGGATCTCTGTTTATTTTTCTTGTTATAAACCCCCTAAATTTGGCAACAATCCTGTCTAATTTCTGCTGTTAAGTCATTGTGTGTGCTAAAAGTTTTGTGCTCTGGAGTTACCATAAAAAAGTTGTTTAATAGCATTTTTAAACTCATGCATATTATCCAGGTACTACCTTATTTTTTTCTGTTTAGCACTCTACATCTCTGCCTCTTCTTCTTCTGTGAGATTCCTTGTCATCTGTAATACTTTAATCTTCTAAGCCCTTCTACGTTGTTCTTATTTGTTCTTAGTCATGTCTCTTTATATTTTGTTTCCACACTATTTTTAAACTCCTTTTTCATTTTATTCCACTCACTAGCTATAACTTCTGAAGATATTTATATCTTCCCAAATAACTCTCCAATAATTTCCAATACCTATTCCTTAAATTCCTTTTGTTTTAACAGATAGGTGGGGAAACACCATTGTCTCATTTTTACCTTGCTGCCCTCTATTTTTATCTTAGTTTTTTTATTGGTGCATGGTCTAAAATAGTAATTGGGTGTGTGTTGACGCTCCTGTGAAATATAAATTCTATCTAGTCTAGCCCAGTTATTACACCTTGGGGAATAATATGTAAATTCTATCAAAGTTCCTACTACTGAATTCACATCTTCCATGCCAAATATTTTCTTAAATTTCTTCAGAAATCTACTCTAGTTTGTTTTATTTTCTCTTTAAGGTCCCCTTATGTATTCTCGCTATTGCAAATCAAGTTCTAATTCTCTCCTATAAATAATATTCCATACTGAACGCTGATTATTTTTCAAATAATTTCTTAATCTCCATGATAGCAATTTTTGGTGGAATATAAATACACCCCCCCCGCCCTTACCAACAGCCCCTTGCTACTCCTTGCTACCCCTCTTTCACTATTGGAGCCCCTGTAGCAATTAGTATAATTACTTCCTTTTCTTTTGTCCCTGATATTCTGCTGAATATCCATTCTAAAAGTCTTTCTTTGTGAAATTCACATGCTAATTTCTTTCAAAATGTGTCTCCTGCACCACTGTTATTTGCATTCTGCATTTCTTAATACAATTCAGTACTCTTTCCTTGTTGTCTGTACTTGTAAGGCTATTTACTCTCCAAAATAATATGGATAGCATAGCCATTATGATAAAAAAAAACTATTGCTCCCACCTATTATACATGACAGTTATTTTGAATGTGTATTTCCAACTTTTGTGTTGCATGCACACACTAATGTTTGGCAGACTGACCTTTTATATATTTGTTTCTTTTCATCTCCATTTGACCTTGTGTCACATTTTCAAGACTGTTTAGTTTTTTGCTTGAGGGTTTTCATTAAATCAAATACATTTTCAGAACACAACACACCCACCCCCTATTAACTTAGAACAAATGCACAAAACTATGTACATCTTCAAAAATGAAATGTAACCCTCCAGATTGGAACAATTACACAGATCAACAGCCTCATCCACATGCATTACCTAATCTAAAATTATGGTTACCCATGCCAAAGCACAGGCTACAGCCTGTGTCCCTCATTACACCAATTGCTGTCTGTTCTTTTCTTAGATGTATTCCCCTCCCAGATGTGAAAAACATATTGTATGCTTTCAGAAAACATAAACTTTTAGCATTAAGAAAAAGTGCACTGGCTATCTTTAAATACAGCTAAATTATACTATGCTCTAGTAAATGCATTAAGGTATTAAGGCTACTGGGGAGCTGCTATCTCTTATTCATTTCCTACAATTTCAAACTTTATTTCTCACTGAGTTACTTGCCATTGTATCTTTAAATTTTGCATTTCCCTCAGCACAGAATGCTCAGAACTGTCAGGATTAATTCCTTGCACTTGCCACCAGCTTGTCTCCATGGAAGAGTACTCAGCTATAAATAATCAATCTTTATAAATTTCCCAAATGCAAGAACCATTCTCACTAGCTGAAACCTGGTTCACCAATCACCAGCTTATTTTTAACCCAACTAAAACAGAATAAATCCTCTTCAGCTTTCATAGATCCTTCCCCCAAACAGATAACTTTACTATCACCCCTAATAACAAAACTGCAATTACCCCAACTACCCACACCAATTTTTTAAGCGTTGAAATAGACAGCCATCTAAGATTTGACTTGCACATTGCCCAAACTATCAAGAAAGTTCACAAAAAACTAGGACTGCCCTATCGTAACAATCAATTTCTCTCAAAGCAATCCAAAATCACAATAGCCAGGACACATCTGCTATCCACCCTCCTCTACGCATCAGCAGTACTAGCTAACCTTCGTAAAACTGACCTATAGAAACTAGAATTATGCTACAATAAGATAGCTAGATTTGCTACAGAATCTTCATATAGAACACATCACTGTGACTCTCTCAAAAAGCTAAACTGGTTGGAGTTCCCTCTTTTACTTCAACACAATCAATTGTCACTAGCACACAAGTTATACTACCACTCAGACAAAATCCCAGCCTTCCAACCTCTTATAAATCCTCATACCACAACAAGAACCTTGGGATCTAGCACCCTAAACCTCCTAGAAGTCACCAAACATAACAATGAAGCTGGAAAATCTCTCTTTAGCCACTTCATTTCTAAACTCTGGAACTCCCTACCTACCCACCTTACATCCAATAATTCAACTACACAATTTAAAAAAAAACTCTTTAAATACCACTTCATGAACAACAGGCTATGCTCCTGTCTCAACCCAGGGTAAACATGAGCATGCAAGTAATATCTCTTAACACTGCCATATGTCAAGTCTAGTTTCTCACCCTGTTTCTGGTCCAAGTATGACCTTAACATATGGAATGTAGAAGTCTGCTAAGAAAAGCCTGCACTGCAACATATTGTACCTATAAGTCCACAACGAACTGCATGTATTTTATGTTTAAGTCTGCAATATTCTGCATGTATTAAGAAATATGCTACCTCTGAACTGTATATCTTACTATGAACCTGTACTATATACTGCTGTATATTTACTAATGTTAGTCTGCCTGATTTGTATGTAAATGCCAATGTTCTTTAGAGCTTGTTCATGTACTGAAATGGAGCTTTTCTCCCCGAGCCTCTGCTGAAAATGGACCTGTGTCCAGTTGAACTTTCCCGGTCAGCAAATGTAAAATAAATAAAATAAATACATTTCACTCAGAGCAGAATGTACAGCTGCAGTCTTCTTAACTCCCACTGAACATTTACTAAAGGAGAAAAAAAACTTGTTTATAGCTTAAGCCAAACTGGCATCACTCTAGACATTCACTCCTGTAAAAATAAGAGAAAATATCTTAATTCTACATATAATAAAATCAGTGCACTGATGCACCCACCCCACCCCAGCAGCTCATGATCATAGCATATTTGTCCAGCCTTTCTTCTCATTATACTCTACAGCATGTATTTCTTACAACTAAAAACATACTTGCTTAATATCCTTTAGCACATACAACAGCCACTGAAAAGACTCCCCCACATTTAAAATACCTTGCCTGCACAGTACACAAAACTGCTTTACTATATATAACATGCAGTTTACATCATGAAATGTTTTATACAAATATTAATGAGAACAACATTTTTTTTACTTACAGCTACTCCCCTCCTTTTAGTGTGGAAAATCTCAGGTTTTCTCTGCATCCACTGTCTTCTACCTCTATTATGTTTTGAAACAGCTCTTCTTGAGAAGTCTCATGGTCAGCCAGTTTTTTCATTTCAGTCTCTGATTTTTGCAGCTTTATCAGTTCATTTGAACAGCTAGTTAAAGCTTTCTTTATTTTTCCAGGCTATTGTTATTTGAGTTGATATATTCCCTTCAGTGTTTCTTTTATTTAAATCACCTCTGAGTATATTTGATTTATTTTTCCTGTAAATTACTGGAAGCCATTTCTTTAACCAAAGCTGAAGCTTGAACTGCATTTTGCTAAACAGCTGCAGGAAACTTCCTAAGCAGTGTTTTCTCTTGGCCTTTCTAGCTGATTTTCTTTCAGGTTTTCCACATTTCGTCTTTGCTGTCATCCAAGCAGTGTACATACTAGCCAGTAAACTAATTTTTATCCCCAAACAGTTTCAATTGGACTCCTTTTTCTTAGTTTCTATTTTCACACTAGGAGAGCTGAAGTTAAGTCATTTATCAGTGTGCAGCCATCTTGAAGTCTTGTTTAGTGATCAGCCTTAGCTAAAATATTTGGAATTAAAAAGGTGTTCTCGTTTTAGGGACACAGATCTCTTCTCACTCAGCTCTTACTTAGGTTCATAGTTATGCATTAGGTTAGCTGCCCTTGTGAGACATTTTAAGCCTAGTAAATTTCATTTGGTTATAGATTTGCCTTATTCATCCCATGTTCAATAATTATATATTAGCCCTTAATGAATATAACTTAATGCTGACAGGAATGTCACTGTCAGTTGTTAAAATGGCATTCATCTTTAGTGATTATTATCTTTACATCATCATCATCATCATCATCATCATCATCTTCTTTCGGCTGTTCCCATTAGGGGTCGCCACAGTGGATCATCTGTTTCCATTTCTTCCTGTCCTCTGCATCTTGCTCTTATCATACCAACCACCTGCATGTCTTCTCTCACCACATCCATAAACCTTATCTTAGGCCTTCCTCTTTTCCTGTTACCTGGTAGCTTCATCCTTAGCATCTTTTCCCAATATACTCTGCATCCCTTCTCAGCACATCCAAACCAATGTAATCTTGCCTCTCTGGCTTTGTCTCCAAATCTTCCAACATGAGCTGACCTTCTAATATACTTATTCCTAATCCTGTCCACCCTCATCACACCCAGTACAAATCTTAACATCTTTAACTTTGCCACATCCAGCTCTAACTCCTGCCTTTTTGTCAATGCCACTGTCTCCAACCCATATAACATAGCTGGTCTCACTACCCTCTTGTAGACCTTCCCTTTCACTCTTACTGGTACTCATCTGTCAGAAATCACTCCTGACACTCTTCTCCACCCACTTCATCCTGCCTGTACTCTCTTCTTCACCTCTCTTCTACATTCACCATTACTCTGAACTATTGATCCCAAGTATTTAAACTCATCCACCTTCACCACCTCTACTCCTTGCATCCTCACCATTCCTCTATCCTCCCTCTCATTCACACACATATATTCTGTCTTAGTCCTGCAGACCTTCATTCCTCTTCTCTCTAGAGCATATCTCCATCTCTCCAGGGTCTCCTCCACCTGTTCCCTACTCTCACTACAGATCACAATGTCATCTGCAAACATCATAGTCCATGGGGACTCCTGTCTGATCTCATCTGTCAACCTGTCCATCACAATTGCAAATTTGAAAGGGCTCAGAGGTGATCCTTGATGTAATCCCACCTCCACCTTAAATGCATCCATCACTCCCACCGTAGACCTCACCGCTGTCACACTACCCTCGTACATATCCTGTACCACTCTTACATACTTCTCTGACACTCCTGACTTCCTCATAAAGTACCACAACTCCTCTCCAGGCACCCTGTCATATGCTTTCTCTAAGTCTACAAAAACACAATGCAACTCCTTCTGACCTTCTCTGTATTTCTCCATCAACAATCTCATAGCAAACAATGCATCTGTAGTGCTCTTTCCTGGCATGAAACCATAATTCTGATCACTAATCATCACGTCCCTTCTTAACCTAGTTTCCACTACTCTTTCCCATAACTTCATGATTACTATCTTTACGATCATAAGTATTTATTTTAGACAACTATAAGCATGCCAAATAAACTGAAACAAAACCAGTTGTGGGACCACATTAAAAAGTTGTTTGCAGAAAATAAAGCAAATATAAAGCTCAACTGGAAAAAGGAGATGTAATTAAAAAATAAAATGCAATAGCATATGTGACAATGTGGGGTGTTGCCATCTGTGTCAAGGAGAATAGGGCAGTGCATGTGTAACATATGCCAGCATAGTTAGCTGGAGTTTTGTAAATAGTTTTGTGTCATTTGACTGTAACACTGACTTGTACCAGATGCTTGTGTTAAAATATATCAACAGTGTTATTATAACTGCTTAAATGTTTATGTTTAAACAAAAAATTCTGGAAGGGAAGAATAGAAGTTTTTGAAATTGTACTATAGCTTTCGGGTACTGCAACAGATCTTAGCAAAGCTCTTGAGTGTGTATTGTACCAGGAGAGGTAATCAAATGTGATGTCATTCCATAACCAGCACTGAGAGGATAGAACTCTCAGAGCAGTTTGTTTTGTTTTTTTGGGACCTGATATAAAGATCTATGACAGTTATCACAGTCAGTTAGTTGATTCAGTTAGTTCATTTCAGTTCAGTTTAGTTAAAAGCTCATCACCTTTACCTTGCCTTGTGGAAGTAATTATTTCAGCATCCTATCTTGCCTTACTGTATTACTTAAGTTAGCTAGGGAACAGTTATACTTTAGACTGTCAGGAAATACAGTGAAATTAGTTAAGTATTGTTTTTTCTGCATCTGTGTGAATCTGTCCAACTGTGTTATTTCTATTTCACCTGTGATTGAAACTCTGGTGTTTATTGTACCTAGATATTTAGTATTCTCTTGTTTTCTATTTTATTATTAAATATTTTATACCTTTCATTGTGGATGATCTTTTGGAGAATACTTTTAACATCTTGAGAGAACTTGTGCTTATTTTAGTGATGCCGTGGCCACTCTGAAAAGCCTTGCTGCTTTGGTTACACTCTACCATTTATATTAGTATTGAGTTTACTCAGTATAATTGGATACCCTTGTAAGAGCCTGAGAGTGGTTGACTGATAGCGTGGTTACCTTATAGTCTGGGCAGTAGGAATACAGCTAGTAAATCTGTACAGTCTTTCCCAGGAGTGTGTGTATGTTTGAAAATCAAATACCTAGGTGGGGGTATGCCAGCTAGTTGGAAATGGGACATAGTGCTCCACAGTGAGTGTTTGGGATCTGGAGAAACTATACACACTGAGCTGAGTGGAGGAGGGGCATTGACTACAACTCTGATCTGAGATATATAACAATAAGTATCCTGTTTTATTTGCTTATTTTTACTAGTTATTGCTTCTAGCAATTTATATATATCACTTTTTATTGCCTGCTGCATACATTTTACTGTATTTTATTGCTATTAACTAATATACATGGTTAAACTAAACTTATCTGCCTTACAGGGCCTGATAAATAAGTTATTTACTGTTACACTGTTTGTAAAGCTTTTTAGTTAGTTTCACTGTGTGAAAGATATTAATGGGAATTTTCTCTGCTTGTTAAGCACCTATTTGTTTGTTCTAATTTCCTGCCAAGGAGTGTATCATATAACTGATTTGTTTGCAGTTAAAAACATTCTGTAGAGTCTCCTTGCTCTTTTATCTGTTTAAAACTTTCATTTTGTGGCTCACTGCTGTTTTTCCACTGTGATAAACATGTATGTAGTGTTTACTGTCTAAAAGAGCGTAGGCTAATAGCTGTAGTATTATTTGCCACCCTCCCTCCCTGTTGGTGTCTTGCTGTTATACTTGGTGGCTTTGCAGTTGCCCGCCCCTACTGTAAGTTTGATTTAGGACACTCCTCCCAGTCTAGTGTCATTAGTTCATTCTACCTAATTCAGAGTGAACATTTGAGAAGGCCAACCCACTTAGTTTCCTAACCTTGAATTATCTTCTGCTTCTCCTCTCTCCCTTTCCTTTACCAAAAAAAAATGCTAGACTCTCCCTGTGTTCTGCTTAACTGTAGCAAAAAATTATGCTTGTTTCCTGTCTTTCCTGTAACTAGTCTAGTCCAGATACAGATTTGTTATAGCCAGGACTGTTTGTAAGTTTCTGAGCCCCCAAGCCTGTCTGTGGTGGAGGAAAGCCTGCTAGCTTTTCAGTGGGAGTGCTAAGCACTAAGTAATCTATCTACCACATAAGAAGTAGTTTCTGGCCCAGAAATTGTAGTTATTATTTGTTTGGGTAGGTTTTCCATCTCTTTCTCTCAACTTCCTTATTTAAAAGCATGCATTTGCACTTGTTTCACCCCCTTTCCTGTAACTAGTCTAGTCCAGATAAAGATTTGCTGTATCCAGGACTGTTTGTAAGCTCCTGAGGCCTCCAAGCCTTTCTGTGTTGGAGGGAAGCCTGCTAGCTTATCAGTGGGAGTGGTAAGCACTAGGTAACCTATCTAACACATAAGGAGTGGTTTCTGACCCAGAAATTGTAGTTATTGGCTGTTTGGGCAATTTTTCCATCTCTCTCAATGTTCTGATTTAAAAGCCTGCATTTGCATGTGTTTCTTTCCTGTAACTAGTCTAGTTCAGATACATAGTCTTGGTTTTAGCACTTGAATTTGCTTATTCATGCTCAGCACTTGTTCAGAACTTGTTACTACAAATTACTACAGCACTCAACCTTCTTCATTACCTAGATGAAAGCAGTTTTTGTACTTACTTTCCTAATTTGCTTAGAGAAAAACAGCTCTTGTACTCACTTTCCTCACTTGTCTAGAGGAAAATAGTTTTTTATTCAGGTATGTCCAAGGGTCAGCTCCCAGTGTTCTCTCCTGTCTATCTGATGAATATGGGCATCTTAAGGGCAATGTAGCAATTGCCTCATGTACACAGACAAACCTCTCATCCTACCACCCAACACTACAACCTGTTAGAGATGCACTTATCTAGCCAAACTGGAGGTAAAGCTCTCTCCAACCAAGACTGAACTTGACAGTCAAAAGGAGAAGGTAAACACTTGCATCACACCACACTCATCACATAGTCCCACTAAACCTACACCACCAAAATACACACATAGAAACACAAAAACGTTCACGGAGGCTCTCAATAATAATCTGCTCAAGCAACAGAGACCTCCAAAGCAGAAACGCAAGCAACCTCCACCCCCAACACAACCCAAATGACACATAGCCCACAGACTCAGTGTGCCAGTCAACCACAGCCCATAAGTCAAAACAACGTACCCAATACACTAGTCATAGGTGACACTATAGTCAGGCACACTGATGTCCCACTCACCAGGCTAAACAAGGAGAAGGTTACTGTCAGCTGCCTGTCAGGTGCCAGGATCTGCCACATAACCCATGCACTCAGGTCACTCCACAAGTACAAATATGACTCTGTCATTGTCCATGTTGGTGTGAATGACATGAGATGTACCTCCCTGGACTACATGAAAAAAGACATGGAAGAGTTCTCCGATCTTGTAGCCCAGGCAGGTATGACCCTAGGCCTGAGTAGCATCCTGCCATCACCCATAATTATACCTCAGTACAAGGACAAAATGATTGACTTCAACAATTGGCTAAGCTTCTGGTGTCATTCTAAGGGGATCCAGTATCTGTCTGCCTGGGATGACATGATCGACAGACCACAATGCTTTGCCAGAGATGGCCTGCACCTGTCACCCCTGGTATTCCAGATACTGGCTAAGGCTCTTGCCACCCCTATAGTGCCTTTTTTAGGCAAGGTTCAAATGACAAATTCGCCACCATAACAAGGAACAGACAAGCAAAAACTGAGGGTAATGCTACTCAATGCTAGAAGTCTAAATCTCAAAATGCACTCTCTCGAGGCACTCCTTAAAATTGAGAACATCGATATCTGTGCAGTGACTGAGACCTGGTTCAAGACTCCAGAGACCACCCCTGCATTACCAGGCTATAACTCATATCACACTTTTCAGCCACCTAACCTGGACTGGAACACCAAAGGCGGAGGTATGTCCATATTCATTAAAGATATCCACACCTCCAGGCTAGTTGCTCAGCATAATGAATCAGAGGTTATCCAAGTGCAACTAACTCTGGGCAAAACTGCAATCCAAACTGTAGCTTGCTACGGATCCCCCACCATACCCAGGATTCCCACTCCTCTTTTCTTGATATACTGGAAATATTATGGTTCAACCAAACACCCTAATAATGGGTGATTTAAGCTATCCCACCATTAACTGGGAAAACTACTCATATACCAACTCCTTCACTCAATGCTTTCTGGAATTCATAAATTCCAATGCCCTGGATCAACTTATCCACACCCCCACCAGGGGCAACAATATCCTAGACCTAGTCATTACCAACATGAGTGACTGGTGTTCCACACCTGAAGACAACTCCTCATTGGTCAGATCTGACCATAAGCTAATCACCCTAGATATCCACATCCCACCCCCCCACCCCCCATTAAGGAAACCATAGTAAAAAATTTCTTCAAAGCCAACTTCATGCTTCTTAAGACAGAAATGGGGAACTTCATGACACCCATGCAGATGGACAATACAGTTACAACTGCTGAATTTTACACAAATGCACTCTATAAGCACTTACATGAGTGCATAGATCGTGCTATCCCAAATAGAATCAAGACGCTATCCTCCAAAAAAAGGAAGCCAATCTGGTGGTCCACTGCCATAAACAAACTCTACAACAGAAGGAAGAAACTCTTGCAAAAGAGTTTAAAATCCCATGAGTGGAGGAGCTCACTGGTCAGCCTCAGTAAGAAGCTGAGATCTCTTATAAGATCCTCCAAAGTTAGCTATGAAAACAAAATTGCCACTGATTTTAGGGACAACAACAAAGCATTCTATAGCTATGTCAAGAATCTCAATGGCAACACCCAGATCTGATCTGAGTTACAGCACAATGGCACGGAAATTACAGAACCAACTGGTACTGCCAACATCCTGGCAGACAGGTTCAATGCTAACTTTAGTGCTCACCCCGTAAACGGCCAATATCTATAGAAGAAGAATGCAGAGTCCCTGTAATCACAACTATGCAGGTAAAATCTGCACTCTCTAAAGGCAAAAACACAGCATTCATGGGACTGGACAACATCCCAGGCTGCGTTTTACATGAACTTTAGAACAAACTGGCTCCCCACCTAAGCACCATGTTCAATCATAGCCTCATATGAGGCTTTGTGCCCACTGAATGGTGCACAACAACAGTTATCCCACTCCACAAGGGGGGAGTCACCACTGATCCCAGGAACTATCCCCCTATTAGCCTGATGAGCCTAGTCTGTAAGGCCATGGAACGTATCATCATAGAACTCATAAACAAAGACACTGGTAACATTTAAACTCTGGACCCCACTCAGTTTGGGTTTGTGAAAAGCAGATCATGCCTCCTGAATCTGATCGACTTCTTTGAGGCAGTCAACAAAGCCGCAGACAAGGGTAAGGTGGTTCACACAGCCTATCTTGACCTCGCCAAGGCTTTCAACGCCATTCCCTATTTTGGAATTATAGCTAAACTCACTAAACCCCTATGTCACAAGATGTGTTGCCAACTGGCTCACTGACAGAACCCACACTATAAAAATTGCAGACTCCAAATCTGACTTCAAACCAGTGAAAAGTGGAGTACCACAGGGTTCAGTCCTGGACCTCTCCTGTTTGGTATCTACTTCTCTCAAGTACAGGCTAACATAGAAGGCCTTTTGGCTAATGAAGTTCACAGATGACTGCAAGCTAGGAGCCATAGCCGAGTCCCCAGTGGACATCCTACAGAAGGGCCTGACTGAGACAGATGCCTGGTGTCAGAACCATGGCCTCAAGCTCAATGCCAAAAAGTGCATTATCATCCCCTTTGGTAAAAACTCTGTACCCATGAACTACCACATAGGCAGCAGTCTGCTTAATGCTGAATGTGTGATAAGAGACCTTGGGACCCAGGTGGACAGTAGTCTCTCCTTTGGTAGTCACATCACCACAGTAGTCAGGAAATCCTTCTACGTGACACACCTCATCACAAAAGGGTTCTCATCCAGGAAAAAAAGAGGTCATTGTTCCCCTCTACTCAACACTCATTAGACCCATTATAGAGTACAATGCCCCTGTTGGAATGTACCTCACAAGACATCTACAGCAGCTGGAAAGGCCACAGAAGTACCTCACAAAGAGGATTACTGGCCTCAAACAGATGCCCTTCACTGACCATCTCAAAAAACTCCAGCTTTATTCTATAGCATATCGTCTACTCCAAGGTGATCTCTGCCAAACATATAAAGCTATGTCAAACCCAGAGCTGTTGGACATGCTACACCTAAAGAAATCCCAATCCCACTGTGCTACATGCTCTAGGGACCTAAACCTTATCACCACAATAAACAGGACATGCTGGTGGGATAGATTCCTGCCCCAGAGACTTCCTATACTCTGGAACAAGCTACCCATCTATATCAAGCAAAGTTCCTCATTAGCACTCTTCAAGAAAAATCTTGATGAGTGGATGGGAAATGCACCCCAGGGATTACTTCTGTGGCTCTGCTCAACAGGGGCACAGGAAAATAACTTTCTTGGGTGGGGTAAGCCAGGGAACCTTGTTGGCTAGGTTTACTTAGGCCCTTGGGCCGATAGCCTAGTACCTACCTATGAACCTATGAGAGACCAGTCTCGGGTCTGGGGCATGTTCCCTGTGTGCTCTTAGGAGAAACTGTGTTTGATGCAGAGAGCTGCATCTGAAGATACTGTGCAAATCCATTCATGTTCTTAGTGACCGTCTCTCACTGGTGTCAGTGGTGAGGATTGAGGCTCCTTGATTACTGTCACGGGATAGAGAGGCCATCACAACATGCATCCCATGTTCTGGAAAGACAAAGCGTGATTAAAAATGCTGCTTCACCTTCTGTTCAACCTTAAACCTTGAACAGTTAATCATCACAGAAAAGCAATCCTGTGGATGACTGGCATATTTAGCATACACTTTAAGCAGTAATGCACTCAAAGAAATGGTTCATCTGCAAAACCAGATTAGGTATAATTCAAATTTAAGAAATTATGAAGATAAACAGTATCTTGTGGAAAAAGTATTCCTGTTTTATCACTCACACATTGATAGTTCAGGTACCATAAAAAGAAAATTACTCCAGTTGTAGAAACATTATGAATATTTTTTTTTCCGTTGGTGATGTAAAATACAAAAAAGTAAATTAATTTATAAAGCTAAGTGACACATTTAAAGCGAGTACATTTCATTACTGATTTAAGTAAGCCAAAAGTAACAGCCAAGGACACAGTAAAAACCTTTGATGGAGGCATCACAAGCAGGTTAATACATCAGATGCTAGGGTCACAGTCACAATGAAAGTGGAAATGGAAAACTGGACTTCCAAGTTAGTGATTAATACTACATAATTTTGTCACCTTGTTGTACAAGTATATAATCCTGCATAGTGTAGTGAAGGTCTAACCTACAGATGCATACAAATCTAAAGAGGAGATGTAATAAAGTGCAGAATGTAGTAAAAGACAATGTGCTGACTAATTTTGAATAAGCCATTACATCTATCTTTAAATGTTATTTGATATTAAGTTATTAATTAGTGAAGAACATTTTAAGCCTGCTTGAAGAAACACTAACAAGACACAGAATTATTAAAATTGTCACAAAGTGCCATTGTGATCTTTACTGCAGCCAGCATCTTTTCCAACCATGGCTATGAAGTTCACATGTCTGAATTAGTCATAACAGCATGGATCTGGGGGATATAATCTACTGCACCGTGATTTTGTGGTTAAGGAAGAGCATCCATATGTGGGTCAAATGATTTTATCATATGGTAATTCTGGCCAAATTATATTTTAAAAGGCTGTATGTGACACACAACTGATAATTCTGAACAGATGAGATGATGTTTTCCCAGGTATGTGTGTGTTGGACTAGCAATGATGCAAATATTGAACATGTAGCTAAAAATTGTATTGTATGTTTAATAGCCCAAAAGGTACCACTGTCAATACTCTTGCATCCTTGGAAATGGCCATTTACACCTCAGCAACATATGTCCATTGTTATTGCAAGGCCTTTCAGAGTCTCAGTGTCCCTGATCATAGTAAATACACATTCCATGTGACCAGAAGTAATCTGTGCAGAGTTGCATATGACAGCAAAAGTAATTTCAGTACTAAGGATAATGGTTATAAGAATCACCTGGGCAGAATAGATTGCCAGTGGTAATTGTTTAAAATTAGTTGAATTTTAAACATTTATGAAACAAAATGATACAAATCATTTCTTCTTTCCAGTAAGCCATCCAGTTTCAGATCAACAGGATGGACAATTTTAAAAAGACTTTATGAAAATTGCAAAGAAATTGTACCCCATGATAACCCCTACAGTAAAAAATAGATATTTGTACAACATAGATGTTTATCATAGTGCCAGATATGCATCCAACAATACTATACCAGAAATTCGGCTCCTGATCAGAAAACAATGCACCGGAAGGGACTTAACAGTACCAAATGAAAACAGCAGAGTAGTTTTAGCACTAGTCAGATAGTACTGACCAGAAACCTGAATATGTTCACATTGTTTTAGAAATGGCTCCAAGGGTGCATGGTTAATAAAGGACAAGAGTACTCTAGAGAAGACATGCAAAATTAGTTAAGACATGTTCAAGAAGTAGATAGCCTATTGCCAGTTACAAAATCCATCTCTTTTGTGTAAAGATACTACAGAAGGGATGGTCATCAGCAGCTTCCCAGTAATGAAGGGCAGCTCCAGAATATGATGGACAGGCAGTATTGCATTCTGATTGGGATGACAGATAACATACCAGCAGTTAGACCATAGGTGGATGGTTACCTGAAGGTAGAAAGCACCAGTGAGTGATGGAGATTCTGGAGGATATGAAAAATGAACCTAACCAAGACACTTTTTAATCATAATGTGGCCACAGTGTTGCTATTCTGAGTATCTCAGAAGTTTCATTCAAAGACTAAATCCAGGAACAGGGTAGTTATGTTTCTGATGAAGAAAATAGTACAGATTTCGTAAAACACAGTATTACAAAAGTTCTATCAAGCAGAAATACGTACGAAGTAAGATTTCAGTATCATATGCTAGATTTCTGGAGCACTGAAACACTATATTCAACAGCTTTTCCAATATCTCATTGAGTCACAAACCTCTGAAGGCATAACTGGTCAAAAACAACATTGTGAACATTTAACTTGATGAGAACTTTTTAATAATTTTTTTACAGGTGGGATTGTCCCTCAGCAACACCTCTTCAAGGGGCTTTACCCTGCCACATCTTATTTAAACATGCCAACACCATGATTATATGACTGGAGAAAAGAGAAATTAAAAAAAAACAGTACTTTTGTAGCTGTTGAAACCACCATATGATTTCTTCTTAGGAAGTTTACTGCAGAGTTCAACATCAAGATGATGACCCTCACTGACTTTATTCTCAATGAGAAGTAGGTAAACCTGTTCAGAGTAATAACAAACTTGGGTTCAAGGACAGTTCTTCAAAGATGAAATTACTAATCCCAACTAAATAGATTTTGTATTTAAAAGGTAGTTAGAGACATAATTACATTTTTTTACCTTTATAAAAATGAAAAGGGGAATAAGTATTACATATCATTATCTATGCATGAATGCTGGGGTAATTGTATACTGTCTGTGTGTGCCATGTATTTCAGTAGTCTCTTTAGCAGGAAAATATGTTTTGTTACATTTAATATAAAAAAATGGACTCAGTTCTTGTGATATGCTACTAGCAATGGCTGACATAATCAGAGCTATTATGCTAAATGCTTTCCTTATCACTGTGTATACAATGTGATTAAAACTGAAATTTTATCTGTGAATTTATGTAATTCTCTAATGCTATCTGTTGTTTTGTCACCTGTTTTCCCACTATGTGTGTGTGATATATAACTCTTTTCCGAAATACTATAACACATATCTTTATGTTGAATTTTAGGATATGCCTGGTACACCATTTGTTCATACCTGTAGTACTATACTTGTTATGTTTGACTGCATCTGAATCCTTGGACAATCCTTTCATTTTTCACTTATTTTCTGTGATAGCAATGACATACCAAATTTCTCATTTTGCTGTTTTTTTTTTTTTTTTTTTAATTTCAGTAGAGTGTATAACTGCAGCATGCAGAAAGGTTTCAGAGTCTTCTGCCAGGTCAGCTGCACAATATGAAATGGTTATCCACGATCTGTGATGGCTGAAACTTGCACGAAGAATGATTTAAGAAGTCAGGCTTGTCTTTTAATAAAGTTGTGTGGATATTATCCTTAGAAAACTAGGATTCCAAAATCTCTTAATTATTGTGATACCTGCTGTTTCAATAACTTGCCACAGCAGCAAGATCTTTGTTCAAGTATAGGGGCTGGTGTAGGTCTACCTTTGTAGATGGGACCTATAACAGCCTTTTGCAAGATGTGAGATAAACTACAACTTTCAATAGATTTATTGAGTAACAATAGTGTTCCTATTAGGTCACCTGTAATCTTGTATAAACATCCTCCTAGAATAATAGTGCATCTGTAATCATTTATCTTAGGGAATTTAAGAGACTGGTATATGATCCTGCTTTTTTAGGTATAGTATACCTTCGTTGCTTTAAACCTGCAAGCTGGTTGGTTGGGTAATAAAAACTTTTAGGCAGTTCCTAATTCCTTTCAAAATTATTCATTTTTGTTAAGATGTTGCATCCTGTTTTGCACTTCTAGTTTTGTTTACAGAATTATGAAATGATTTGCATTTATCTTCCAATAAATTAACGAGGTCTTCCTCAAATTTACCTTTGAATCTTTTAAAGTAGTGACTTTAATTTTGAAATGGTTTCTTTCAGTTTTCAAGGGTTAATGCTTTTGAGTGTTCCTTATGAATGTATTGGCTTTTGTCAGAAATTTACAATTTGGCAGCTGAAATGCCACCCTAGAGGGTGGCAAAGATGCAATTGTTACCACCAGTGTATTACAAAACTGGATTATTAACATAGTGTTGCCTGAATTAGGAACAAAACTGGATTGCTAACACAGCATTGCCAGAATTGGTACAAAACTGGATTGCTAACACAGTGCTGCCTAAAATGGGTAAAAAAACGGATTGCTAATGCACCGTTGCCTGAATTGGATTGCTAACACAATGTTGCCTGAATTAGGTATAGAAATAGGATGGAGGTAAATGTAATGTTACTACTGCCTTCTGTAGTCTAAGGTTCCACAAAGAATGCAGTCTTTCTGAGTCTTGCCCAGATCTTCTGTAATCACCCATATGCATAGGACTGCCAGTTTACATTGAGCCACTGAGTCACTGAACTAATAATTTACAGAGATCTGAGCTGACTGAAGGTAGCTCTCTCTCTCTCTCCTAACCTTAATTCAGCTGTAGTTCCTGTTAATAAAACAACAACACAAACACTTGGTTTATCCAGGTAGTCTAATTGGGGCAACACTTAAGCACTGAACAGTACTAGAGTTTTGGGAAAAATAACACTGCCATCAATTTGCTTTAACATTCCAAGGAATGAAATAGTCTCAGCTAACCATTCCTGGGTGAAAAATTTTGAAAGGTACTCTAGTTTGAATTCCTGGCATAACAGAAATGTAACTTGGCCTGAAGTGGACATAATGTATACAGCTACCAGAAAATCAATAGATGTGTTATATGCATTAATAATTGTGTAAAAATGAAAAGTAACCATGCACCTTTAACAGTAAAAAAAAAAAAAGAATTACTCAGAAAAATATGAAAGCTCAATATCTACAAAACATTCAGGATTTTATAGATTATTACACAAGGAAACTAAATGGTTTGGTGCAGTTGCTTCTGGACAGGAGAGTCTCTAATTTTAGATGACACTGAACAGACTATTATAATAGAACATATTTAAGTAATAATAGTAATAAATATACACAAACTGACAGTTTAGACATAAAGATACATGAAAATGCAGTACACACAGTTTTAATGAATCATGTTATTGTCCAGACATGTTTATGGCTGTGACACATGTCCTCATGTTAAGATGGTCTTCTTCACATAAATGTTTACTTAATACTGTTTCCAACTTTTGGAAGATGCTGACTCTTTGGAGACAAATAGGGAAAAAAAGAGTGAGGGTTTGCTTTAATATAGTTTTAGAATATATAAATGATGCTGGCTAATAATTCTGTCATGAGGTAATGATGTTACACATGGTAGTTGTAGACCTCTGTAACTTTCACCTATTTACACTTTCCTAGAAAATGTTTTTTGGCTTTATAATACTATTGTCAACGCTGGAGGATGTGTGATATACCAGGAGCTGATCCTGGGAGCAAAGAAAATGTTGTTCCTTATTTCTAAAGTTTAGTTACAAACAACCAGAGAACATTGGTTATTTTTGCAATGTTCTCACTCCAGTCTGTTAGCACATTGTTTAGGGGAAAAATGAGAAACATGTTTTTAAGAAACACAAAGATATGGTGCAAGTACTCCCAAATTGTAATTATTTCATTGATGGCATGGTTGTACCTGTTTACCCGTGCCAATAGATTTATCTTTCTATTCCTCACTTATCTTCAGCCTGCAACACATCATACTGTATCGACTAGGGGGCACACCATTGCAGATCAGCTATTGAACTGCAGTCCCCTATTTCCTAGCTGATGTATCTTCTCAAGAGCTCATCTGCGGTGGAATGAATCACCTCTTTTTGATCCTGAATTGTCATGTTATGGAATTGCAATTCTAAACTCTTAACTTGCTCCTTTGTCCACTAGTCTGGTGTAACCACTTAAAGTAATCCTAGTGTCTGCAGTAAATTTCTGTTGCCCTGGTAAACTTGCAGCTTTATAAGGGTCAATGCTAACTTAGGCATTCCTTATTAACTGCTGCTAGTGTTCTTTCCTTTTGAGCCATTTTCTTCTCAGCAAAACAAATAGTATTTTTACCCCTTGTGAAGACACCTGGCTGAATAGTGACCCAAGATCATGATTTGAAGCAACTATGTATGTAGTAAATTCCTGACTGTAATTAGAATTTATTGGCACAGTATGCCCATTTCAGATGATTTTCAGGTTTTGAAAAGCTTTCCCACAGACTGGAGTCCAGATTACCTTTTCTGGAGTTATTCCTTGTTAAGTCTGACAGATGAGCAACCACTAAGCTGTAGTGAGTTGCAGGTGTAGGCCGTATCTGAATGGCCTTTAGTTGACAGGTTTTGGCCTGATTCTTTCACTGTCTTCCTGATGTCTAGGTAAAAGACCTCTTCCATCCTCATTTGACACTTCTTTTCCTTAAATGATAAATCTGCTCTTCAGAATTTGCCTAGTACCTCTCTAACATGCTGCATCTATTCTGGACATATCTCACTGTAGACTTATTTTCTGTATCTAAGAGGGTGACAAGTGCTGTCATTGAACTATATCATTCACACTGGCATCAGAAAATCCTCTCCCACTAGGTCTAATAGGGTACCAGGCCCTCTTTCATGTGTAGGTCATTAGAGATGTTTAAAACTGAAATTTCTGTGTAATGTAAGGATTTGAGAATGCTTAACATAAAAAACTCTGAGCTTTTTGACTTCTTGCTGGCATCTGGACCATATTGTTCATACTGGTGGTCTTTTCCATAAAAATAAACAAGCCTTCTTATACTACTTGAAGTCTGGTCTGTTGTGTAGGGAAAAGTAAACCATCACTTTCTTTGTTCAGCTGTATACTCCCGGATTTTTGTACTTCAGTCATATTAGGCCCTCTGCTCATTTTTGTGTACAGACCATGTATATGAGAGTGATTTTATTAAGATTTCTGTACCTAATTTTGATGTTTAGAATATATTGCACAGCAGTTCCCCCTTGGAAATCTGCATCATTCATTCACTGGTTATGAAGTAAATCCAGGATTACCTTCGTACATTAGCCATACAGTACTTCAAATGGTGAACAATTTGAGTTCCTGAACTTCTTTTCAGCATGTAAAGTGGGGAAAAGTAAGCACTTGTACAGGCCCTCTTAAACTGCTCCCTAAATGCCCTTAACCTGCTTTCAAGAGTTGAATTAAACCATTATCAGACCATTTTTCTGCATATGACATAAAGTGATTATCTATTATCTCATTCCATATTGCTTCCATGAACTAGTCATTAGTTCCAGCATGGCATTTGTTCTCTGTTCTGTCAGGCCTTCCTTGGGAAACTTCACCATGTTGAAAATCTCCATCAGAGCATTTGACACTCTGTGTACCTCAGAGCAGGCTACTGTGACTGCATCCAAAGTATCTAGTGATACAGTTCATCCCTGCCACCATGAATCTCTTACTTGTGATACTTTGAGTACTAAGCAGCCCTACTGTATTCATTCATCCTTTGAAATATTCCTTATTGACAAGTAAAAATATCAAATATGCACTTGCTTTGTCTCTTGTCTTGTCTTTACACTAACACTGCTTGTGGGTATCCAGTACCTTGCCACATCCTTTGGTATGTAAGGCAAACAGCTCTGTGTAAACATCATTATGGTGCACTTTGTCTAAAGGTGTTATAAAATAAATAATATATACATAACTACATAAAATATACATACCGATATTTCAAGCATGGGTATTAATATTCTTCTAGCTTGCCAATATACCAGAACACTTGTTCCCTTAATAAGTGTCCAGGCTGTTCTTAAAAATAACTAAATTAGTACTTGCTTTAATGTAATTTGGAAGCCTGTGTGATGGCCGTGTCCTGGCCTAGCAATCAAGGAGCCTCAATCCTCACCACTAACACCAGGGAGGGCATCTCATATAAGAGGAAAGGATAACAAATACACACAGTAAAGTACAATTCCGTCTAAGTGCACACAGAGATCACAGTCAGTCTGGGGCTGGTTGCTCCCTTGCTCCCCAGGTCCCCAGTAAGACTCCCCACTGGCACAGCTATAGGGTCCAGATCTCAGCCTAGCTGGCAAGCTAACCTCCAGTACCCTCTCTGTCCCACCAGTGCCTCATGTCCCGTCCCAGGTAGCTGACACACCACACACACTTTGAGATAAGTATTTATACAACTTCACAGATACTCCTGGGAAAGGCTAACACAGATTCTCCAGCTGGCAACCTTTACCCAGACTATATGGTAGTAATTACTGCCACCACCAGCTAATACATATCAGCTACCAAAAGGCCCTTAAAAGGGTGTCCAATTATTACTGTGCAATATTATTATCCAATTGGTAATGTGACTAATCAGTCTAAGGCTTATTAGAGTGTACAATAAGCTCTATAAATATGCAATGTACTCTAGAGATTACTTATCTCTACAAAAACCAGCCACAGGTAAAAGGTTTTTAAAATATTTAATAATAAATAATTAAAACACAAGACAATACTGTTACACCACAGTGATATCTAAGAGTTCAGAGATCACACAGAAACTTAAAACAATACAGTAGGAAAGTTCTGATATAACAGAAAAACACTTGGTCTAACTTTCTTCTAAGTTCCTAGCTATTACTACAAGAACACATACTTCTAAGATACTACTTACATAAAGAGAGCATAAGGCAGTGCTGAAGGTTGGATATCAAAATCAAAATGCTTACAATCTCTCTCTGAACAATAGTTTTCAAACTCACTAACAAACATCTCTGCTGGGCCCTCCCAGATTACATCATTTTGACACTTAGGTATACACATTACATCATTTTGCCACTTAGTCTGGAGTTCCCAGGCCAAAAGGCTACATTATTTAACAGTCTAACACCTGCTCAGGAAACTGCAACAATAAAAGACATTTCACATGTACACTCTAGTAATTATTCCTTAAGTTAAGACAATAGAAAGAATGTGTTCAGTTAGCTTCTTCGGCACCACTACCTAGATCAAAAGGGTATACAAGACTTAATTTTAACTTCAAAAGAACAGATGTGAAATGCTTGGCTTAGTTTTCCTTACAGCAGATGGCAATGTTGCTACAGTCTTGAAGTTTGCATTTTACAGTGTTTCCTTTCATTTAAGAACACAAGCCTGTATTTTACATTTATATTTATAAAGGATAGAATTATGTATCAAATTCTATAAGACTAGGCTGGCAGCCTTCGCCCATCTTCCCCCAATATACACATCTCTCCCCCCCTGGAGAACTCAAGCTAGTTTTTCAAGTGTCCCTTGATAAACGCCACTTGAGAGGGTTAGGTCTATCTGAGGGTACCTCACCCCATTCCCTGTCTTGAGAGCCCATCTGCATTGGAATTGCTACTCTCACTGTGGTGCTGCACTGACATTTCATATGCTTGCAACCCAAGGCTCCATCTTAGCAACTTGGCATTTTGCTGACTGGCTCTGTTTAACTATGTTAGAGGGTTGTGATCTGTCATTACAGTGAATTTTTTTCCATACAGATAAGGCTGAAGTTTCTGCAGTGCCCACACTATGGCTAGACATTCCTTTTCTACAGCTGCATAGCATTCCTCCCTGGGTTGGAGCCTACGACTGAGATAAACCACTGGGTGCTCTTCCCCTCTGAAGAAATCTGACGAAGTACAGCTGCCAACCCATGGTTCGAAGCATTCACCTGCAGAACAAATTATTTGCTGCAATCTGGACTGGCTAACACAGGAGGCCCTCCCAAAGCTTCTTTAAGCTTCTGGAATGCCTGCTCACATGCTGGGGTCCACACTACCTTATCTGGTCTGTTCTTCCTTGTCAGGTCTGTGAGGGGAACAGCTATGGTACTATAACTGGGGACAAACTCTCTGTAGTACCCTGCTGTCCCTAAGAATGCCCTCACCTGCTTTTTGGTAACAGGTGCGGGCCATGCCTGAATAGCTTTCATTTTGGCAGGTTCTGGCCTTACCTTACCACTCCCCACTCTGTCCTAGGTAGGAGACCTCTGCCTTACCCACCTGACATTTGCTCGGCTTAATGATCAACCCCACCCTCTGTAATTTGCCCAGAACCTCCCTGACATGCTGAAGGTGCTCTGGCCAGGAATGGCTGCAGATGGCAATATCATCTAGGTAAACAAGGGCAAACCCTCCTGCTCCTGCCAGGATATTATACACCAGCCTCTGGAAAGTTGCTGGGGCATTCTTCATCCCAAAGGGCATCTTTGTGAACTCATACAAGCCAAAAGGAGTCAAAAAGGCTGACTTCTCTCTAGCACTGGGAGTCAAGGGCACCTGCCAGTAACCCTTGGTAAGATCAATGGTTGTAAGATACTTAGCCCCACCCAGCTGCTCTAGGGCCTCATCTGTCCTAGGCATGGGGTAAGCATCCAACTCTGTGTGGCTATTTAATTTAATCCACATAGAACCTCGTGCTGCCATCCTTCTTTGGCACCAGTACCACTGGGAAGGCCCAGGGACTGTTGGACTCTTGAATCACCCCTAGTTCCAACATCTCCTGTACCTCATCCCTCAGAGCCTGTCTGGCTCTCTCAGGCACCCTATTATGGGCCTGCCTAATAGGCCTTTGGGGTCCTGTATCCACCTGGTGCTGCACCAGGTGGGTGCATCCTGGTTTCCCAGTAAACACGTCCCCAAATTCCTGCAACACTGCTCAGATGTCTCGAACCTGGGTAGGAGATAGCTGCTGGGACATTGCTACCCCTTCCATGGAGGTGTCAGCCCGAGCCTCACTGAGGATATCAGTCCCCAGATCTCCCTCAGACTCCTCCTGTAATCCACTGCAAATGGTCAGCACAAGGGCTTCCCTATTATGGTAAGGTTTCATCATGTTAACATGATACAGTTTGTGCCCCTGCCATCTGCCTAGCACTTCCACCATGTAGTTAACATCACTTACCTTTCTTACCACCTTGTAGGGACCCACCCAAGCTGCTTGCAGCTTATTGTGTCTGACAAGAATGAGAACCATTACCTGCTGCCCCACAGCATACTCTCTAGCTCGAGAATTCTTGTCATACCACACCTTTTTCTGTTGTTAGGCTTCTGCCAGGTTCTCCTGGGCCAAACCCATGATTTCCCTGAGCCTTGTCCTGAAGTTTAGGACATATGCCACAACAGACTCCTTGTGAGGCTCACACTCACCTTTCCACTCATCTCAAATTAAATCTAGAGTTCCCCTCACCCTATGCCCATACAGCAACTCAAAGGGTGAAAAACCTGTGGCTTCCTCAGGAACCTCTCTGTAAGCAAACAACAGATGGGGCAAATATTTGTCCTACTCCCTCTTAAATTGATCTGCAAATGCTTGTAGCATGGACTTGATTGTAGAGTTTAACCTCTCAACAAGACCATTAGTCTAGGGATGGTAGGGCTGGTCTTCATGTGCTTCACCCCATAGGACTTCCACAGACAAGTAAGCAGGTCTGACATGAAACTGGCACCTCAGTCAGTCAGTATTTCTTTTGGGAAACCTACCCTGCTGAAAATCTCTAACAAAGCATTCCCACCTTCTCTGCCTCAATGAAGGACAAAGCCACTGCCTCAGGGTATTATGTAGCATACTCCACTACCACTAGGATATACTTTTTCTCTGTGGAACTTGGGGTTCTCAGAGGACCCACAATATCCATAGCTACCCTCTGAAATGGCTCCTCATTTACAGGCAAAGGAGCTCTCACCTTGTCTCCTGCCTTGCTTACATTTTGGCACTGCTAACAGGTCCTGCAGTACCCTGTTACATCTCTGGAAATTCCGGGCCAATAGAAGTTCTGCATAATATGCCTCTTTGTACATTTTATGCCCAAATGACCTGCAAAGGAATATCATGGGCTATGGCTAGAAGCGCCAGATGGTAGTCTCTAGGCACTACCAACTGCTGTACTCTTTCACCTTCTAGTCCTCCCTCAGGGGTCCACTCTCTGTATAGTAACCCTTTGTACCAGTATACAGATTCCCCCTTCCCTTGAGAATCAGGTGCCTCACTAGCTACCTGCCTCAGGCCTTGCAATGAAGGGGCTGAGAGCTGAGCCTGTCTCACCTCTCTCCTTGTAACCCTTCCCAGCTCCCCTTCCACAGAAAGTCTGGCATCCTCTGATAGTGGTGCCTCACTGTCAGCCTGGGTACTACTACTCACCTCTACCTTTGCAGTTACCCTGTCCAAGGGAACATCAGTACCCACAAGCAGCTGTGGCTCACATTCAGTCTCACTGCTACAAAGTAGCTCCCTCCCTGAAGTAACTACCTCAGCAGTCTTGGCTGCAAGTATGCAGTCTGTCTGGATCTCCCCCAGGCTACCAGACCCACATGCTTATCTAGTAGCCTCACTGCGTATAACTGCATAAGTACATGGTACTGTCTCATCCAAATCCTTCCCTCTCAGGACATCTGCAGGATGGTAGTTCATACCCTTGTTGTCTCAAGACAACCCACTATTGGCATTTTGTCTTTCCCACTTACTGGCTCCCTCACCTTTGGTTCTCCACCTTGCCTCTGTGGACACCTGTATGCCACATGGGCCCAATGGTTGCATTCAAAACATTTAACCCTAGCTCCTGGACATGTACCTGGACTAGTGGCTTCCCCTGCTACTGGCAGATTCTGTTGGGGCAGTCTGTGCTGCCCACTATGTGTTCCTTTAGATCCATAAGCAGTACTGGGGGTCCCCTTTCTGTGCAGGGCTGCCCTGTTTGCCAGGTATAGGTCTCCCTTCTTCCCAACTCATCTGAAGTAGCACATTGTCTATTGGCTAACTAGAGCCTCATGTCCTCAGGCAAAGTGCTAAGGGCTTGTTCCCCTCACCAAAAGGTCTTCCAGCCCTTCAAAAATGGTGACCTGACATCTGCTCACCCAGCTATGAAAATAAGTACTCAGTTCAGCAACATACTCGCTCACACTTTCATCTGCCTTGCGTCTATGCTTACGAAACTTTTTCCTATACATTTCAGGTGTTAGCTTGAAACATTCTAAAAGACATTTTTTTACAGCAGTATAATCAAAGCAGACAGAGTCAGGCATTTCCCATGGAGTAAGGGGGTCAGGAACCATACGCAGAGCCTTTGGTCAACACTATATTGTTTGCATACCTTCTCAAACATATGAATGAAACTATAAAAATTATCCCCCTCTTCAAATTGCAGAAGAAATTTACTGACCTGTTGTGCTTCTGGGATCCAGTTACTCCCTTCCCCATTACCTCCATGACTCTGGCAAAGAGTCAGCATTTCCCTCTCATGCTTCCTCTGATGCTCCTTTTCTTCGGCTTCTAGGTCCAAACACCTGGCTTCCAACACAAGTCTCTTTAGCTCCAGCTGGATTTTTAAGTTCACTGCAGAAAGGTTGAGCTGTCCATTTTCCGAGTATATTGTATCTCCACTGCCAGTCTGATTGTCCTCCTGGATGCTGTTTTCTGAAGCAGCTGTAACCAAAGCTGCAATCAGATCTGTCTTAGTCAGGTTTCCATGAACCAGTCCCCTAGCCTGGCACATCTCCACCAGCTGGCTCCTTGTCAGCTTTCCATACTCCTTTGCTGACATGCTGCCTGCTCACCCTGACTAACTAAGCTAACAAAAGCAATAAAACAATTGTGATCTGAACTCTGGGTATACACTGCGTGGCTGTTTTAGAGTACAAAACACCTTCAGATCAATGTATATAAGCTACAGGATTCACTCTACCCGCAATACTGCAAACCATAAGTGAGGATATCTTACCCCAACCACTGCCAACCGCAATGTGACGGCTGTGCCTTGGCCCAGCAATCAAGGAGCCTCAGTCCTCACAACTAACACCAGGGAGGGTGTCTCATATAAGAGGAAAGGATAACAAATACACACAGTAAAGTATAATTTCCCTTAAGTGCACACAGAGATCACAGTCAGTCTGGGGCTGGTTGCTCCCTTGCTCCTCAGGTCCCCAAAAAGACTCCCCACTGGTACAGCTATAGGGTCCAGATCTCAGCCTAGCTGGCAAGCTAACCTCCAGTACCCTCTCTGTCCCACCAGTACTTTGTGTCCCTGCCCAGGTAGCTGACATACCACACATACTTTGAGATAAGTATTTATACAACTTCACAGACACTCCTAGGAAAGGCTGACACAGATTCTATATATCTAGCAAGCATTGCTCCATTTGTATGTAATTAGTATACATACACAAGCATACATAGACACTGGTCGGAGACACGAGTTTTATGTAAGCAGACAGAATCACAAGGTCAAATAGTTCTCTGAATAAGCAGACAATCAGAACAATAATTTACAATTACTGACCCTACCTTTGTTTAGACTTTGTATGCAGTTAATTGCTATCACTTTTGCTTTGAAGATTATTAAAGTATGACCTTGAACATACTTGTACTAGCAGTTAGCCAGAGTATCAAGTCTATGAGCTGTTAGTGAGATGTTTCCTATAGTCCCTGATTTGAGTTGATTATCCTTTTACATAGTGTGTGACTCTGAGCAAATCCCTTAACCATACAGTGCTCCTGGACAGAGTCTTCAAAGGTCAGTGAAGATTAAAACAAATAAAGAAAAAGTAAGCAGCAACTGCTTCAGTTTCAAACAATTTTCTGGTGATCACTTGACTTACTTTATACACAATTGGCAGCAAGTTTAAAAATATATTTTTTTGCATGGGACATGGCCTCTACACCTCCCAACATAAGGTATCTGAATACACACATCCAATCAATTATCTGTGTGTCTCTATACATATGTAATATAATATAATATATATATATATATATATATATATATATATATATATATATATATATATATATATAAAATAGATGTATGTCCATACAATACATTAACATATTGAATGGCAAGTGATCAAACACAGCCTGTTGATACCCCTAAAAGATCTAAAACATAATTTTTTACAGGGTGCTTGCCTTCTACACCCCACACTCCATGCTAATCATTATGTACCAACTCCGAGATCACACTACAGTGGGGAAAGGACAAATTCCCCGATCCTTGCTGTATTGTGATCTTGTAAAGAAAAAAAAATCGGTGCATGCATTAAGCTGATTTTTGATCAGTTGTACCAACTTTTTTGCTGGTCGACGAGCTGAATGTTCAGACATCAGCAAATTATATATAATACTAATATATATATAGTTATGATTCTATTTCTTCCTTTAACACTAACACTGCTTTTGTTTAAAATAGAAGTTGGTAATTTATTCCATATTTGGCAGACATGGTTTCTGAATATTGGATCTGCATCAGACTTATATGCTCTGTTTCTTTAAATTAGTATGGCTTGGGATAACTGCAAGTTTCTTTTAGGGTGGCATTGCTGAAACCGTTCTGGGATGGGGTGTTAATTTTTTTTTTGGATTAAGGTATGGTGCTGATCTGCCACAATTGCATCAAATGTGAAATTAAGTTATAACCACTGCCAGTAAATATGATGGCATGAATGTACCACTGTAACAAATGCGATACCCAGATGGCATGATGCCAACCAGTGATATCAAGTTGACTGACACTGATGGATTTTAAATTCCAGTACTGCCAGTTAAAAGTGAAGTAATGGCAATAAAGTTCACACAGATCAGCTTCAATAACTAATTTACAAAGTACGGCCTGGCTCCAAGAGCATAAAGAGACTATGCACTGCTGTTTTGAGTATGGGCTTCCAACCTTCGCACTCTGACTGGACTGACAGGTCACTTATAGGGGTAAGTCTTTGGTCCAGCACTCCATGTCCCCCTATCTCACCACACTCTCTGTGAATCAATGTCTTCCAGTGCCTCTTTATCTATGGTAAATGCCTTTCACGCAGATTATCACACACACACACACACACACACACACACACACACACACACACACACACACACACACACACACACACACACACACACACACACACACACACACACACACACACACACACACACACACACACACACACACAATTCCAAGGGAAGGCTGGCATAATTATTCATTTGCCCACAGCTTTCTTTCTGTCATAGTAGTACTGCCATTATTCTGAGTGCTAGGGACAGGGACCCCGAGTATCTGGTTACTGTAAACCAAGTCAAATATGAAATACAGCAATTAATAGTTTTTTCACTGGTAATAGGCATCAAGCAGTCTAATGGAAGACATGTGCCATACAGCTTACTAATTGAGAGAGTAAATAATGATTACCCTCTTCTCAGATAAACGACACTGCATAAATATATTTATAATAAATAAATATCAGCCAAAAGAAATTAAAGGCTAATGCATGAACTTTATTTAAATGATAACTAAAATAGGACAATTACAAAGTAAATTATAAGTAGGTTAGCTCATACAGATAAATCAAATAAAATGCATTATAAATAAACAGGATATGTACAGGAAAAACTAAGCTCCAGATGTCTAAGTCTCCTGGCTAGACCATACTACAGAAATACTGACTATAAATTAATAACTAGTACTCACAGACAGTTTCACACAAACAAGGCAGCATCAGCATATCTTCTACTAACAATTACTCTTCATACACAGTTATATAAATATTTTTTCACCAATGTCAAAGAAATCATCATCCTGTTTGTTGCTAGAGGAAAATAATCTAGTTCTTTAATTCACCATAGTAATTATAATGATTACAAATATAAATCTACAAGTGCTCCCCTTAAATTGTGAATCCACCCTCATGTCTTAAGTCCATCAGTCATTATGGCAATTGCATTTGAAAAGGAATATAGTGCCTGGTCTTTCATCTTTGTTGGTTATATTAACAGTGGAGACAGCATGTTTGGGGAACCACCATACTTCAAAGACATTCCTTGTTCTTTGCAAATCAGAAACACAGAAAGTCACAATTCCTAGCCATGTGAACAGCACTCTGATTGCAAAAGAGAAAACAAAAAAAAATATGATATTTTAACTGTTTCATTTAGCCTGACATTACCCATGGCTTTACAATTCTCCTCCCTCAAGAACCTCAAGCAAGTCTTCAGGAGGCATTCCATAAAAAATTAAACTTGAAACAAGGGTGTAGTATTTTGGTATATTATCTGATATAGTTTCTGGATAACCCTTCGGTATTACTTGGCACTACCACATTCTAGCTGAATAGTCATGTTTTATTATTACAAGGCTAAAATCCAGTTAAGATGTTTCCAGTTGTGTCTACTTGGCCTTTGTATCCATATAAAGTGATTATGGTCTGTCTCCATGATGAACATTCTGCCATACAAGTAGGGTTGTAGTTTATGCAAAGTGTGGCCTATACCAAGTCAGGCTCCTCCCTGGGTTGAAGTCTGCATCTAAGGTACATAAAAGGGTTCTCTTCTCCCTCTGATGAAACCTGGCTAAGTACAGCCACTACCCCATAGTTAGAAGCATATATCTTTAATGAATTATCAGAATTGGCTAATACAGGGGATGCATTAAGAGCTTCCTTGAGCTAATGGAATGCATGTTGTGCAGACAACCTTATCTGGTCTAGTTTTTCTGATAAGGTCTGGAAAGAGAGTAGTTGTTGTGCTATACTAGAGAGCAAAATTGCTGTTCCTAAGAATGCCTTTACCTATTTCTTAGTAGTAGGAGTGGGCCATGACTGAATAGCCTCGGACTTGGCAGGCTCTGCCTAAATCTTTCCATCCGTTTGACTGAGATAAGATACCTCTGTCATTCCTGACAAATACTTATTAGCCTTGATATTCTTTCCTGCTCCTTGCGGTATGTCCAACACTTCTCTGACATGCTGCAAATGTTGTGCCTATGACCAGCTGTATATGGAAATGTTATCCAGATCAGAAAGGGCATACTATCTTGCTACAACTAGAATGTGATGTACAAGGTTGCCAGGGCACTCTTCTTAGCAAATGGCTTTTTTCTAGACTCACGCAACCTAAATGGGGTCAGAAACACTAACTTTTGGCTACAGATGTTAATGGTACTTTACAGTAACCTTTGGTCAAGTCAGTTATAGACAGATACTTAGCTGCATCCAGCTGCTCCAGAGCTTTATCTGTTCTGGGCATTGAATATATTCATCTGACCCTGTGCAACTATTCACTTTCCTCCAGTCCATACAGAACTGTGTTTTTCCATCTTTCTTTGGCATAGCACCACCGGTCAGTACCAGGGACTGCTGGAATCCTGGGTTGCTCAAGTTCCAACACATCCTTCCATTTCTCTTTCCGAGTTTGTCTAACTTTTTCATGTACACTATAGGGAGAGTGATTGATTGGTTGCTGCAGTCCAGTATTTACAAGGTGCTCCACCAGTTAGGTACACCCTGACTTCCTAATAAGCAAATTTCCAAATTCTTGCAATACTGTATGGATTTCTGAAACCGGCTAGTGATTTGTTGTAGGGAGAGGGCCATTTCATCCACTGAAGTTTTAGCATTCTGAGGAGGTCTACCGCCAAATCCCCCAACTCTACCTATGACTCACTTGGATACCAAGTACCAGGGCCTCTCTGTCATGATAGGGCTTTGCCATGTTAACATGGCAGAGTTTATGTTTTGGCTTCCTGTGTGGGAACTCTGTCACATAGCTGACATCACTCAGCTTTTTCTAAAGTGGTGAAAGGGCCCGTCCAGGCTGAATGCAGAGTATAGTGTCTCTCAGAAATAAGTACCATCACACATTCCCTACAGAATACTCTGTCCTGTCAGACTAGACTTTTTGCTGTTGTGCTTGGGCTACAATATCCTGGGCCATCATCATGAGCTCTCTAAGCCTAATGCTGAGGTTTATGATATACTCCCTAACACACTGTACCAGGATATATTTTTTACCTGTGGAATTTGAGGTACTCATTCTCTCCTCTCATCATGGATTAAATCCAAGGCTGCCCTTAACCTGTGACTATACAGCAGCTAAAAGAGTGAAAAAACATTGAAAACCTTGGGCACTTCCTTTTATGTAAAGAGAATATTGTGTAGATACCTGGTAGCAAACTACTGAGCTGCTTTGCAAATGCTCTTAATATTGTCGTCACTGGAGATTCAAACCTCTCCACCAGACCATTTATCTGTGAATACTAGTAGGTATTCTTCAGGTGTTTTACACCATAGTGCTTCCACAGACATGACAACAGGCCTGATATAAAGTTGACACCTCTGTCCATGAGTATTTCCATAAGAAAACCTACCCTAATGAAAATGTCTACCAAAGTATTTGATTCCTTCTCTGCTTCAGAGGAAGACAGAGCCGCCAACAATGTATACCTAGTTGCATAATCCTCTCTTTCTAGAATATATTTCTTACCTGTGAAACTTGACCTTTAAACTACCATCATCTCTGTCAAGGAATGGGTCAATCCAGATGGAAAAATATGTGTCTAAACATTTGTGGAAAATGAGCAAAAGTGACTTGGACAAATTTCGTACAATGCTGCCTAGCTTCTTGAAAATTGAATCTGCTGTTAGTCTCAGAGTTAAAGCTAGTCTCTAGGTCCTGTCATCAATCAAACCAATTAGTGCCTTAGTCAAACATTAGCCTGTGTTAACAATGAAAAAGAAAAAGAAGAAAGACTGTTTTTGAGATTGGTCCTAGTCACTTTTAACTGTGGAACATGAAGTACTCAGTGGTCCTGCAATATCCATAGCTATCGCTGAAGTTCTCCAGTAACAGACAAAGACATCAAAACAACCTTGGTTTTGTCTTCAGGCATTTCAACCTTATGGCACTGCTCACAAGTCCAGCAGTATCTTGTTGCATCCTTTGCAATTCCAGACCTCCCAAAGATTCTATATAAGCCATCTTTTAGTACACTTTAGGTCCATATGGCCTGTAAAAGGAATATCATGGCTTATGACCAAAAGTGCCACTCAGGCCTTGGGTATTACTAACTGCTGTATTACTTCTCCCTGTAGCCCTCTTTAAGGGATCCATTCCCTATACAACAAACATTTGTCCAAGCATATGCACTTCCTCTAACCTTGTGTACCTGGATCCTCCTTGGCTACCTCCATCAAGTCCTGTAGTCTGAGAGCTGAGCCTGCCTCCGCTTCTCTTTATTGACCTTCAGTAGCTCCCCTTTCAAAGGAAGCTTAGTACTATCTGCTAGCAGACCATCTTGTTCTGTCTGACTACTTTCACTTTCCTGTCCCATAGAAATGTCATCTTCCAAGGGAAGCCCATTGCCTTTACACTGCTGTTGCACAGATCCCAAGTAATAACTTCTGACCAGCTCCTCTACTGCAGTAGCAGCACAGATATAGTTGTGGACTTGGACTGAGTCTCCCCTGTGCTGCCATCCCCATAACGTTTGCCTCCATGCCTGGCTGTGTATAATGACATGCACGTAAGGTATCATACTTTCAATGTCATTACCTATTAAGGCTTTGGCAGGAATGTCTTCAAACACAGCCATCTGTTTGTTACCTTCCTTTCCCAGTCCAGATTGACTCTAGCCAAATGTACCACAAATGGCTTCTCATCTAAATCTCTAAATGGAGTGGACTGCCCAGGCAAGTTAGTGCTTCTGAATGACCAGTGCAGGTTTGACTATGGTTATGTTCAAGGCTGTATGCCTTTTGTCAGTGACCCCTTCACCTTTACCAGGATAGGATACAATTTTGTGATAGGTACATCCATCATCTCTAAAAAGCCCATCACTCTCATAGTGCTAGTTTTGCTTGATGCTTTGTGAGAGCTTTGTTCTTCCCCCTTGCCTTAGTGAACAATGAGAACATACAAAGCGCTCAATAAAAGTTTGTGTGTGGAATGCAGGACTGCTGGATTTGGATTATTCTCATCCTTCTATCCTTTTGGAAATTTGGCTTGGTGGCCACAACTCATCCTGTTTTATTTCAGTTGTCATTGGGACAAGTTTGAACTGTTCTGCCTTTGTTGTAACATACATGCTTTACTTACATTTAAGGCATCTAACCCCCCAGACCTAGGCAGGTAACTGAACCCATGCAAAAAACAATGCCTTTTGGCTTCTCCCCTTAGGGTTGCCACAGCAGATCACTGGTCCAAAGACTGATTGGCAGTGGAGTTCTTATGGTGTTGAGTTGCCAGCCCAGTGCCTAACTTTCACAGAAGACACATGCCCATGCACACATGCACCTACTTGCATGTCTTTAAAGCTCACTGGACTGCAGGGAGGACATGCAGACAACACACAGAAAGTGCTCCAGCTGAGAATCGAACCAGAGTACCTCTTGCTGTGAGGTGACAATGCTAACTACTGCGGCCCTCTAGGTAAATGAACCCATGACTTTCCCCTTGTTCTGTGTAACCTACATGGATGGCTTAGGCTGCTTCATGGATTCCCTTATACCCATGTACAGTGCTGGATCTCCTTGCTATGCAGTGGCAATCTGTTGGCCAAGTAGGAATTCAAATGTGGTTACCTTATATCCAATCATCATCATCTGCGAAAATAAGTATTGAATTCTGTAATATATTTAGCCATACATTTGTCTGCTATTCTCCTGCAGTCTCTAAACTTCTTTCTGTGCTGCACTTATGTCATTTTCTAACAAGCAAGCAAACATTATTTAACTTTGGCATGATTTAAATAGTCAAGAACACTGAGCTTAGAAACTGAATCCATTGATTTACCTGTGAGCAAAGGTGTTAAAAACCTCGTCCACTGCCGTTGGTCAACTTGGTGCTGAAAACACACCTTCTCAAAGGCCGTTACAGAACAAACTAAATCAACCCCCTACTTACATTGATGAAAAATGTTTTGTAGTGACCTGGGCTTCTTGGGTGTGATTTTTCCCCTCTCCCCATGACTTTCCTTTGCTTGTGATGATTTTTCTTCAACTCCAAGAGCTGCAGATGCTCAGCTGCCTCAATGTCCAGGTGCTTCATTTCAAGGGCCACTCATTACAATTCCATCTAAGCTGTAATGTCTTCTAGGGCTGTAAATGAACAGGTGTTATGGGGAAAAAGCATTTAACAAACTAAGTATGCATAAATGATGGTGAGATTACTAAGAGAGTTATGTTTAAATTCTAGCATAACTCATGAGACAAACTATACATAATTTTAAACAAAGTGTATGTTGGGGTGTACATAATATACGCCTGGCTGCGACTTTGTTTTTACCATTTTCTGTATAGAGAAATAATCTACATGAAGTTCTCAACACCACACTATTGTAACAACTGAGTTTCATATCATCATCATCTATTATTGTCCAGCTGGCTATTCCTAGTAATCAGCACTTAATTTCTACTAAGGTAGCACCCACGTTGGTTTTCTGCCTTTCAGGTGATGGTAACGTGCCTCACAGAAAAACCAACTTTGGTCCATGCCATCTTCACGTAAAGTGAGAAACTTATAACTTGCAGTTTAACTCAATACAATAATTGTGAAATACTGTAAGCATAGAGCAACTGCCTGCAGTTTATAGTAGGCTAGGTATAAAAATAATATCCGATTGTTTGTTATGATCTAATCAAATACCCACACCCAATATACAATATTCTAAACATCTTTTGTCATGTTTGTTGGGCAGATGACAAAGTCTGATCCTTACAAGGACAAGCTATTATTATCTGACTGAGAATAAGTTTTAGTGAATGTTAGAATTAATGCTCATCTACTGTTTACTGCAGATACAAATTGTTGTTTAGGTACAAGAGATCAAGCTGCATCCACTTACAAAGTGCAAGATGTGAACGGCCCAGGGTGAAATTTATAGTGCAGTTATTGCAAGGCTTCCTTTGTATGTCTGTGTATATTCTTTATTAATTTTATTATAGACTACACGTTTGAGCTTTTTATTTAGCGATAGCAAACGTAACATGTAAACACATTTCACATGTTCTCTTTTAATGGTATTAGAAACATACAGGCTCTTTTTCACTAAGGCATAGTTTGGCTATTGTAGACCTCTGTAAAGCCTGCGATCTTTTTAACATCGAACAGATGAGAATACAACATACTTGTGATTTCACTGTTAAGCAGAGTGTAAATGACAGGCTATTGTGAAATACATCCTCTAAAAAATTATTACATTGTGGACTACACTGTCTACCTATTAGTGTGGATCAGTTTAAATCATCTCTTTGACAATTGGTTGGATAATTAAAGAGTTTTGTTAGATTAGTTTTGATTTAGCGTCCTATAATTCATTGCTTTAATTCAGAGGTAATTAGCAGCTAAATAACATGAAGCTGAAAAAATCTACAACATTATAAAAAAGCAATCATGTTTTAATTCCAATTAATTCTTTATAAAATCTGACTGCTTCATCCTTCTTGAATAATCAGTTGAATTACACTGTTACTTTATTATACATTTAATCTGCAATAAGATTGTAGTTTAGGAAAGTTACTAGTGCATTAGTAGCTAAAGTTGGTCTTTGAGTCTGATGAGTTCAGGCTACCTCCTTTTAACGTACAAGCTGCCAAGAACATCGTGTCTTATTTAATGGGCAAATTGCAGTCTTTGTCATTCTTAAGGGAGACCTGCAAGCTGCAAGGTTTCTTCCAAAACTGACAGGTCTGCTGTCCATTTTACAAATACAGTCTGTTTATGAGCAAGAAAGCAAACTGATTCACTATTTAAAGTACAAGATGTTAAAAGTCTGCTGTTTTTATCTGCAGGATAAACAGAAATAAGGAAAGGTGCAACATAAAATATATATTCATTTTTATATCATTTTGAAGTAAATCGTCTTCTTCTAAAGACTCAGGTTAATTCACATTATTTATAAATAAGGTCAATCTGCAATACTCACTCAAGTAAAAAGTGCAGTACTCTACGTAAAGCACCAAGCAGCTACATTTTTGCCTAGTAAAGCAAGATTTTTTACATTACTGTTTTATTTAATGTACAAATGCATCAGATTACAAGTCATTAAAGTATATGACAGCTACTCCAAAATCTAACTGAAATGTTCCATTACTTTATTACAGGTATCTGCTCTAAAATGTAAACTAAATAGCCCTTCACTTTATTCTAGGTATCTACATACATTGTTGTATGCCTGGCCTTTGAGACAAAATTGAAACAGCCATTGAGGGAGTTCTCTCTCTGTGGACAAAAACAAACAGTTTTGCTTTAACCCATATCAACTCATTTATTGCATACTACCAAAGGTTTAGACCTTCCGCCCACTAATTTCTGTATTTATGCAAGTCATTAAGATACTTATCATGCAAGACAATACATCCAGCGATGTCTTTTATTTCTTGATTTCCTGAGCACTTTCTTTAGACGTCCCTTCTCTGTAACTTAGTTTTCACTGTGTCTGTCTGTCTTAAGATACTACACGTTACTTGTCTGTCCCACAGCTCTTCAGTTAAAAATTCTATATTGCACAAGATATCACTGCTATGTTGTTTGTACCTAAAGGGTCAGACTGCCTTCTTCTCTGTCTAGGCATTATTGTTTTTAGTATGTAGGCAGTGATAGCTTCCGAGTATATAACATCATAGGGATGTACTTTATATCCAGAGAGACTGTCAGTAGTACAAAATGTGCTTTTGCAGACATTTGATTATACCAAAATAGCTTTAATGTATCTAAACTACCATTTGACACTATATATACTGAGTGCTGCCATATTAACAAGGTACTTCGGCAGAATTACTGTACACACCTTCATTACTTCACTATACTGTTATGTATATCTGTAAATATCCTGCATACAGCAACATAGTAGACTGAAGACTCTTCAAAATCAGAATATTACTCGATGAGTGGTTACTATGAATATTGCCCATTAGTGTTTCCAGTTGTTACTGAATAAGACACACTAGCAGAAGGGTATTGCAGCGGTTCTGGATTCTTCTACTAAATTAATTCCTGTTATGCCATAGTATATGTAAACTGCTGGATTAAAGTTACTAAATAATGCCAGACATTTGAGTTTCAGACTTCACATCCTTCAGAAAATGCATGTTAATGCAAGACCTGTTTTTGTAGAAACTTTCTAAGTTTATAAAAACAATATTTAAAATCTGTCCCAATTTTTGAGCCTTTGTCCCTCCATTATCTTAGCCTTTGCTCAAATTTCTTGTGCTAGATGTTAGGAGGTATGGATATATCATTCTTTCTCCCCTAACTAATGTCTTCATTCATCACTCCCTTCTCCAACTAGCTCCCTTCCTATTTCTTAATTACTTAAGAGCAGGTCCACTTGTGCCAGTACCACAAATCTAAAAGGATAGTTTGCTTATTGTCATGGTAATATCAATTAAATGATGATATGACTTACGGGCTAAATCATAGTTGCTAGTTTGTGTGATTATTGTTTGGCTCACTTTGTAGCACTACAGACTTAAAGATCTGATACAAGCACTCAGGAGAAAATACCGTGTATAACCATACTCTGTGTTGTCATGGAACAATGGAAGAGGAAACCAGAATTACATGATGTTCCTCATGCACACGCAGTCTTATGGGGTGCTTTAAACTACACTGCATGATACAAAACACCCCTCAGCTTAAGCTAAATGCATGTCTTGCTTTACACCTTTCCTCTTAACTACAATATTAACATCTTCTGCACTACCTAGTTCCTTCCCTCACTTCCATTTCTTTGAATTTCTAAGCACTGATCACATGATTTTATTATCTGTCTGACAAACAGAAATACTCAGTTGTTCAACTTCAACATCTGCTAATGCAAAGGTATGTTTTATATTATAATAGTTGCATGTACTTTCATATGATTGCAATCTAATTAGCAAATTTAGGTGTAATGGTTAATGTTTATTATTTAATGTCTGTTCATGTATATTATTGAAGGTCTGTTTAAAAATGTTTGCACTATGTCACAACTTTTCTCCTCTATCCCTCTGCTGCAAAGGGTGTTTTGACTAAACCCAGTCAGACAAACCAGGTAACCAAAAGCAAAATAAAACAAAAATAAATAAATTGGCATTTATACAAAAATATCCATCCATCCACAATCCCTAGTTCACATTTTTGCACATGGGGTCACATCAACAGTGATAATCATCTAGAGCCAGTGTTCACACTGCCAGGTGGCTAGCCCTACCATATTTGATCTTCTATACCACACACATGCACATACAATCACATCTACAGTCAACTTAACTTCTTCAAGCCACATGCAGCATGTCTTTGGAATGTGTGAGGAAACTAGAGCGCCTAGAGAAAACCGACACAAACACAAGGACAACAGGCAACCAAGCAGCGAATCAAACTAGAGAACCTCGTGCTGTGAGACAACAACACTAACTGCTCCACCACTGTGCCGTGTGTGTGTGTGTGTGTGTGTGTGTGTGTGTGTGTGTGTGTGTGTGTGTGTGTGTCTGTGTGTGTGTGTGTGTGTGTGTATGTATGTGTGTATATATATATGTATATATATATATATATATATATATATATATATATATATATATATGTATATTTATTTACATTTGACTCGTCATCCATGTAAACCAAAGCTCATCACTGTCCATACTCAAAAGCAGCTTGGAACCATGGATGGGTAATATGAAACCTACAGACTACCCAAGTACTACTAATGGACAGATGCAGCTCCTAAATTGTTTATCCCATGCATGGGTCCCCACAAATTATCTATGGTATAATCCCAGTTATTCTCACTACTGCTAATATATAATTATTGACCATGGGATGGGTAAAGCCAATCTAACACTAAATGGGATAGGTAAATTCACGCACAAAAGGGAAATTGTCTAGGCTTAAGATGGCCCACAGAGGCAGTTAGCCTACTACTTACCTATGAACCTATTTATCTATCTATCCTATGTGTATTTGTGTGTGTATGTATATGTGTACATGTGTGTGTGTGTGTGTGTATATATATATATATATATATATATATATATATATATATAGTACTATAATGTCATGTGGAATATAGAGTTATATGCCTGAGACATAGACACAAGATTAAAGCAGTGCAAATCTACATTTTCAAATTCAGTGTGTAAACTTCAAGAACAGTTTAAAGTAACTAGATAGCTATGTAAATGTTTCTTTTTTTACTATAGTAACAAGTAACAAAGTTATTCTGTTTGGATAGCTTGTTTCTTAAGCCACCAGTTTTACACATTTTAAATTTAGTAGCAGAATGTGAGGTCATAGCAGACAAAACACTCTCATCTGACAAGGTGTCATTATCAGGAATGGAGAGTATTCCATCAAATCACATATCATACTGGCAGATATATGGTCATAATCAAGAAAAATGAGAACCTCTGTAACCATCTCTTTCTTTGGAAATTGTTTTATCCTATTGAATTAGATTTCTTTCAGGCGCCTCCACATTCTAAGCTGAGAATAGTCTAGCTGTAGTCTCACTACCTCTCCATCCTTAGAACCTTAGCTGATTTGTCACAGCACAGATTTTGTTTTCGCTGAACATTCTGCCAAGCAGATTAAACACCTGAGGAAAAATAGATGGCATCAATAACTCTGTCTTCATTCTCCTTCCCATCGACATTTCAGAAAGTGTCAGACACACGGGTTGCAATGGAGTGCTTCTGTACTCAGGCAGAGTATGTGCTAAAAATTAATAAAAGAAATATATACATATGCACAAAAAAAACCCACTGTCAACATTATTTTATTTATTTATTTTATTGCATTTGTTTACTGGGAAAGTCCACTGGGCCTAAAATAGCCCATTTTCAGTGGAGGCCCAGGGAGAAAAGCTCCAATGAGATACAGAAAAAATATAAACATTAATTAGTACAGAAGTAGAAACAGTGTTACAGATAGTAAATATAGTAACATATACAAAATATATACATAAAAGCAGGAATCTAGTTTGTTTGATTACAGTAATATATACAGAAAATATACATTAAAGCAGAATTCAATGAATTCAATCAGAGTGGTATAAACAGAGATATATTAATTCCACAGTGGTGCAGTGGTAGCGTTGCTGCCTCACAGCAAGAGGTTCTCCTGTTCGATTCTTGGCTGGAGTGTGGGGAGTGCCTTCTGTGTGGAGTCTGCATGTCCTCCCCACAGTTGGGTGGGCGTTCGAAAGACATGCGTAAATGGGCGTGCCTTCGTTGAAGGTTGAACGTCGAGCTGGCACCTCAGCGTTCATGAAAATCTACTGCTAATCATTAGCAGACCGGAGTTCTGCTGTGGGGCCCCTAACCGGGAAAAGCCAAAAGACAAACATTGTACCAGTATCAACTAGTGAAGATAAAAATAAATATGGAGAAAGTGTCATCAGTCACTAGTAGCAAAAGACCTAGGAGTTTAGCAATCATATAAGGAGAGTGAAGAGGTTAGGTTATAGAGCAGGAACATAGCCAGGAAGAGTTGAGATGATTTTTCAGTATTTGTTTGAAGGTGGTGGCGCTGCCTGTGTTTCTTATAGAAGGTGGAAGTGAGTTCCATAGTTTGGCGACGGTGAAGGAATAGAGGAGTTGACCAGCAGGAAAGGTGGGCTTATCTTCTTTTAGAAGTAGATGATTTTCAGATGTTAGATGCCTGCTGGGATGGTATTTGGCAAGTACAGTTGAGAGAGCAGGACATATCCATAAAATCAATGCTACAATGGTCTAGCTTTTAAAAATGGTTTAAGTGGTAGCTTGGCATTCAGCCCATGTGATTTATCTGCATTCAGCAGCAGAATCCTATTTTGTTCCGCTGTCTCAGTAATATTTCTGATATCAACCCCTCTATCTCTTTCTGTTATAACTTCTAAAACCATAAACTTAAAACAATGCCCTCAACCTTCCTTAACTACATGCTGTGCAAGTGCATTAGTCTCCTTAGCATTTGTTATATCTCTGTAATGTTCTATTATAATATTAAAATATTCTATCTTTAAATACACGATTAGTCTTCCCTATATAAAAAATGTAGCATGTAAATATGCCAAACTATGGTGAGACTTTGCCCAATTTGCTTAAGCAATGGCCGGCACTGAATTTGAAATTTAGTTCTGAATATATGATCTTATTGATAGACTTTTTCGTTCCACATGAAAGAGAACTATTAGCTGAGATTAACATGTTACAAAATGAAATTTATGATGTGTTTCCAGCTGAAATTATTGGGGATAAACTTGACTCATTACATGATAACATTGTCCAGTATGAAAAGAGGCTTCAAGCAGCCAAAATTAGAAAACTGCAAAGGGATATGCAAGACTTCCAGCAAGGAGCAGTGTTTTTGTGGCTGTAAGTGAGAGGTAGCATGAATGAATCTAGGGTTGGGCCAAATGAGCAACAACCAATGGTGAACGGCAGAGAGGCAGATGTGAATTTGCAACAATCGACTACATTACAGGGAGCCAGAGGAAATACAGAATTACATCAGTCCGAGGGTTTAGACCATGCCTCACAAGTGGTAATGGAGTTGCAATCAAATGAAGATGTGAACAAATGTTTGAATGGCAACTCTGCTTCACATAAAGAAGTGTTAAATAAGGGAAAAGCTACTTTGTCTTTTTCAGTGGCAGCTGCTCATGGTACCACCTCGCAGATGTCAACAGCGGGGTGTTTTGATCTCAACAAACTTAACCTATAAAGGAGCAGTCGAGGAGTCGTTGATAGAAAGGGAGAGTTCACTGCTTACATAGCATCAACAATTCAGGGAATCAAACAAAGACTTGGAAGCCTCTATGATAGGTTAAGTTATCAATATTTCTTCATATAAACTTACTGAAGCACAAATATCTTTATTGGGTAAAGGGTTAATCTTTATCCCAGCCCAGAAAGTGAATTCAATAGAAGTTCTGAAAGAGTTGAAGATGTATGGAAGAATGTTAACTTTAAAGACAATGTTTCCTGAGACAGGTGTTAATTATGAACTTTTTAAAAAAAACAAGTGTTTATGTTCCCCCACCACATCCCATGGTGGAAGCATTTGTAGAGTTATGTAAAGAACAAAATAGAGAAGTTTTCCCCCATAAATTGAATGTTAATTTTTATAATATGACTACAGCTGAATATAATGCTTTAAGTGAATTGAAGGAAATGTGCTCTATAGAAATAAGACCTGCTGATAATGGAGGAGGCATGATCCTTATGGACAGAGATTTATATGTTGCACAAATGAAAAAAATGCTAGATGATAGAGCATTGTTAAGAGGTTAATAAACAAAGTATAATTTCTTGTTTTTGATTTGTTGCTCACAAGTATGATTTCAGAGAGTTTATTCACTTATTTTAATGTAGAGTACCCACCTGATTCCAAGTACGTATGGGTTATTAAAAATTCACAAGAGTGATAGCATTCCACCTATGTGCCCCATAGCTTCTAGTAAAGGATGGGTTACGGAATCCATATCTATATATGTAGAGAAGAACTTACATTCGATATTAGATAGCTGTGAAACAATTTTAAAGCCTACGAAAACATTCCTATAGAGATTACATAGTAAAGTCATGAGTCTGAATGATTATCTCTTTGTCACACTGGACATCGAATCCCTATTCACAGTGATACCTAATGAATGGGGGATTGAGAATGTTAGAGAGGTTTTAAATACTAGACATTTTGATAATGGTAAAGTGAGATTAATATGTACTTCACTTGAGATTATTTTGGGAAAATAATGCATTTAGTTCTGGCAATTAATTTTTTCTCCAGAAGGCTGGCATAGCGAAGGGCACAGCTTGTGCCAATAGCTATGCCAATATTTCATTAGTACAATGGGAGAACACATATATCCTACATAACATTTATACTGATCATATAACATAGTATGTCCATTTTGTGGATGACGTGTTTTTGTTGTGGAAGAAAATGTTTTAAAAGAATTTATTCAATATCTACATACGACTGCTAGTTTTTTAAAGTTCACCTTCAAGTTTTCATCAGAGAAGACAGATTTTCTTATGAAGATGACTAAGACAGAATTAAGGGAGGTAGAATCTAGTTTATATAGGAAATGTATCAGGAAGAATAACTTATTACATTATAACAGTGTGCACCCAGACACGTTATGTGGAATGTTATGAAAGGACACGTGTATAGAGTTATGAGGTTACATAATAATGATGAGCAATGTGAATCAGCACTATTATCTCTGAAACATGACTTTATTGTCAGGGGTTATAAGGAAAAGGATATAGAATTTTGCATTATGAAAGCTTGGAAAGAGAGGAAGGATAAATGTAAACCTTATTTTGGGGAAGTTAACACCTTATCTGATGAGGGGGAGAAAACGATAAGCAGTAATAATTTCCTCAGAATGACACTCTCTTATTCGAGTGATATTAATAAGGTATGTGTTATTATTAAAAAGAACTGGAATATCTTGACCACTGTTGGTGAGCTGAGTGATGTAGTGGCAGAAGGGCCACGTTTTGCCTTTTGGAATAATAGATCACTTAAAAGGCATTTGCGTTACAAACCTAGTAGGACTGTAGATATACTTGGATCTAATAGGATAGGGACATATACTTGCAGAAATCGCACAGCATGTGAGCATATCTATACAGGGGCTTACTTTACACATCCATACGCAGGTTTTAAGATTAATCTTAATTTCTATGCTGACTGTAGGACTAGAAATGTGGTATATTTCAGTGTTTGTACCACATGCTATGTTTTTATATAGAGAAGACTAATCATGTATTTAAAGATAGAATATTAGAACATTATAGAGATATAACAAATGCTAAAGAGACTAATGCACTTGCACAGCATGTAGTTAAGGAAGGTTGAGGGCATTGTTTTAAATTTATGGCTTTAGAAGTTATAGCTTTAGAAGTTATAATAGAAAGAGATAGAGGGGGTAATATCAGAACTATTACTGAGACAGCAGAACAAAATTGGATTCTGCTGCTGAATACAGATAAATCACACGGCTTGAATGTCAAGCTATCACTTAAACCATTTTTAAAAGCTATACCACTGAAGCATTAATTTTATGGATATGCTGATAGTGTTTTTTGTGCATATGTATATTTTTTTATTAATTTTTAACACATACTTTTATAATATGTTTTATTTAATTGATGTAGTTTTTGGCGCATATGTTTGACATCACGCATAATAATGGCAAGGTGAAGTATTCATTGGCTCATACATTGTTTAAAAAGAGCATTTGTTGTGTATTGCTTTGTCTGAAGAAGTGGTTGGATAACTGTGAAAGCGAAAGCGCTTACGTTTCATTTTGTGGAATAAAGCTGCCTTTATATTATCTGCCGTGTTGTTACCAGGGTTATTGAGTTTTAGTTTGTGATTTGCACTAGTTTGTTTCACTGGTTTACTTGGGTCTTGGATTTTCCCATCTATTCAAGAAAAGTAAACACCCTATGGAAATGGATGGGGGATAGAGAACTCATGGCTATGGACATGGGCATGAGGAAGAGGTAATTATTTTATATTATGCTCATCCTTAAAACAATAAATGTAAGTGTTTGAAATATCTTTATTGTCTTCAGTATGTTTCACTAATTAAGTTTTCTTTGATTTAAAATGTACACCAGTCATTTGTCTGGATCCGTCATTGATACTGTACTAATTATCCCACCATCACTAGCACCATACTTATACCACCAGCTAGCAAGTTCTTAAAGAATGCTGTAAATAATGATAGACTGTGTGTATGTGTGTGTGATTTGTTGTGTACACACAAGTGCTTCTTTATGTATGTCTGAAAGCATCTATTGTGTGTGTGAGTGTGTGTGGGTCTATATTAGAACACCGAACGTTCATAATTTCGAGTGTTCTAATATCGACCCGTTTTCAGCGAATGCTGAAAATATCGAAGAAACAGAAAACCAAATTTTTTCCTAGGGAAAGAATTCGGTTGTCCGTTTCTGTTACTTCGGTATTTTCAGCCCTGTGGTGGAAAGTTACGGGTCGGGTTCAGGTAAGTGTGCGATTGTGTGGACGTGAGGGACAGGGCGGGTTAGGTGAGTTAGGGTTAGGGCGCGGATCAGGTAAGTGTGCGAGTGTGTATTCGTGAGGGTTAGGGCAGGGTAGGTGAATTAGGGTTAGGACACGGGTGAGGTGACTGTGCGATAGTGATGGAACTTAGGGTTAGGGTTTGGGTTAAGGTAAGTGGATAGTTAGTGGTGTATGTATAGTTTAGTGTAGGGTTAGGTGTAAGAGTTTAGGTGTATGTGTGTGGATTGCTGTTTGTTTGGTGTGCTTGTGTAGTGTGTATGTGTTTTGGAACAGCGACTTTTTTCCTAGGAAAAAAGTTGCTGTTCTGAATGTTCGATGTTTTACATTTTCGATTCATGGGGTTCGATACAAGAACACTCGACATTTTGAATGTTTGATGTTCTAATATAGACCTCTGTGTGTGTGTGTGTGTGTGTGTGTGTGTGTATGTGTGTGTGTGTGTGTGTGTGTGTGTATATATATGAGTATTTCCTTTTATCACCTGTTTCACAGACTGCAATTGGCCTAATCTGTCATCACTTTCTGTATGCAGTAGCTACATTAGATTTGAGTAAATGCAGCATGAATATGAACTAGATTCAAGAAGTCATAATTTGATAAAACATGACTAGATCAGAGCTTGACTTGCTTATCCATTTTATATTAAGTGATTAAGACAGATTCTTAAAAAGGTGTTATAAGGAAATGTAAGTGGAAGGATAGTGATTTTGTAGAAAATAATTGACTGGGCATGACTTTGCTTGTGTTAAGTCATTTTACATAAAATGCCTGTATTTGATTCAGGAAAAAGATGCAAGAACATGTAAGGCAGAAACACGATTTCTGAATTCTGTCTGTTTGCATGTTCTCTGTACCTACTTCATTTAAGTCAAGGAGACATTCCAGTAAGTTTACAGCAATACCATCTAAACAGAAAGACAGTTACACTAGTCATTTAAAGAATATGATTATAAAAACGTAGTAGACACAGCTGTAAACACTGCTTGCAGTATGAGTGCAATTAGTGACCATAAGGAAGTTAGCAAACTGTGGTCTCATTGGTTGATCCATAATGCTCACAGCCCTGGTCCTCCATTGTCCTCTGCTCATCCTTGTGACAACTGCCGGGAGGTCCTGGACTTGTCATTCTGAGGTAAACATAGTGACTGTAACACTCACCTGTTTTTCGCTACCACTGCATCTCCATCTCCTTCAGTTCTATGACTCATGTTTATTGCCATCTTTTGTAGCACTGGAACACCGCACTTGTACATGTGTTTATTCACACACTGACACACACAAATACCCACATGCTCCACCTGTACATACATGTCTGTTTGCAAACATACTGGCTTACAACTAATTTACAGGTCACCGTACTCATGCCTAACTCTATATTGGCACACACTTTCATGTGCTTTTGTTTTATCCACATGACACATATTCCACATGTGTACATGCATGTCACTTCATATCTTATCTGCCACACTTCACACTTGCAGATGCATGCCTACTCACATCTATATTGACATGCTGTACTGACATACTACACATTTGAGCATGCATGCTTTTTACCTATGTAGTGCACATTACATAGATAATACACATGTTTTGGGACTGACTAGAAGAATTTCAAGATAAAAAAAACAACTGAATGGCAGAATGATGAACATGTATGTTTTTTGGAAACTTCACAGAATAGCAATAACCAAGAAAAATAAAAATTTTGAATAGAAATATCTACTAGGTGAAGGTAAGTTCAGGCATTAGTTTTGGGGGTAGATAAGTCAAATCTCCAGTCAACTTTCTATTTATTACTAGTCTCTGAGGAATGTCTGTGACTGACTGGCTATCATAAGGTAAAATCATTCAAATGTATTATTAGTAACATTTCTAGATATGTTGTTCCTTTTTCAAAAGGCAGCAGAATGTATAGCACTTGTAACACTTATTTAAACCCATTTAAATGACTCATATTTGTATTCTTCCTGTGAATATTTTAATGTTTATATTTTACATGTCTTTTGGAACTGTTACACTGTACAGATGTTGTGGAAACTAATTGATGAAACAGCTATAAAACTGTCTAGTAAGAACTTGACTTGGTATGAAACTCTTAGGTAATGTAGATTCTCATGTGGGTACAGAAAATCTGATTTTGCCTGTCATAGCTGCTGCTGTAGTTGGATTCCATAGCAATATGCAGTGAACTGCTTTACATTAGACAACTGCTTCAGAATTTTAATTTGTTAAAATGTCTGAAACTTATAAATTATTATTTTACAAAAGCAGTTTAGTAAGTGGGAGATTTCATGACTTAGTATTTCAACTCAGCATGGTTTAATGAGTCTATTCCATTCATTTTTGTCTCAAAATATTACTTGTATTAATTGGAATTATTGGAATATGGAAGCTACCTTTTTCTATTTTTATTTTCCTTATAAGAGGATTTTTTTGTTCTGCACTTGCTGTTAAACTTTAAATTTTCCACTCAGCTATTACCAGGCGTTATATACTTTTATCACCAGCAGTTGTATCTTGCACCCACTCACTCACCCAGTTAACAAATAGCAATAAATAAATAAATAAAACTGGCTACACAGTCTATAGATCCAAGTTGGACATCTCATTGGACACATGATGAAACACTTTTGTTCTCCTGGAAGTGAGGGTGGAAAATGTGCTAAACTTCATGAAGAGCTGGCAGCAAGCAGAACAGTGACATACTTCAGGAATGCATGGAAAAGGCATAAGTCAGTCAGTTCACATGCTGAATGGAAAAAAAACCTGAATCAGGATCTGCAGCTTCTTTACATGGTAGGGAAGCAGGCAGACGAAGTGAGCCAGTCATTTCTTATCTGACATCAGAATCTGTATTTCTATGTAGGTTTCAATGATTTTGTATTTAGAAAATGTTGTTACATTTACCTTAAATGAGGATTTGATTTAATTATTCAGTTTTCTTGGGAAGTGTCATTGTTGGCAAACCCTTGATTCAAGGCTCTTTTCTACTATAATTCCCTGATGGATTTTGAAGTGTGTCTGTAATCCAGTCCTGGTACCACATCATCCTACAGAAAAAAAAAATGCAGACATTTACAAAACAATAAATAAATAAATCTTTAACATCCATTCATATTACCTTTAGAATATCCCACCTGTGATCAGATCAAACCTACTACTTATTTAGAGATGTAATGGAAAACATACCCTTTACTATTCCAGGCAGGAAAATTGGTTCCATTTACATAGTTGCAGATACCAACTAATATCAAGCAATCCCAAAACATAACCTTTCCTCATAGAAAGTTCAATCCATTTATATTACTACAAACTTAGCAGACTATATGGTGCCCTGAGCAGTTCTGCAGTAAAGTTGAGGACCATTAAAAGCTGTTCTGCACTAAACTATAGCAAACCACTTGCTACAAATTTAACAAGATGCTTGCAACAGTTAAAGTACCACACATAAAGTGCTTCAGTGTTTCAGCTGTGACTGTCACAAATGCAATATTGATATTCATTTTGCACCCCTAAGACCTTGTTTCTGTGGCAGCCACCCCCTTCGCTTTACCCTAGCTATGTCTCTGAAAATTATACCTGGAATGTTGCCCTATGACAATAGATAGATGGGTAGACAGACAGTAATAATAATAATAAACTTTTTGGTTCACCCTCAGCCACTCTGCAAATCAGACTTCTGCTGCTATTCAGTATCAGGTCTTACGCATTTGTTAAACTTTTCAGAATCAAGATCATCTCATAATCAGTGCTTTTTCAAATAAATACCTTTCCACTCAAATGATTTATGCATAATTTTTTTCAAATAAACACCAGCTCTGATCTTGTTGCCAAATGTAAGCCACAGCAACTTGACACACTGTAACACTAAAGCAGACAAATTAAAACTGATATTGTCTAAAAGAAGCACCATTGAAAATATAAATACTAAATGTATGTACCACAGAACGTCTCAACTCTCACAGTATATTCAGTTTTACTACCAGCAAAATTCAACCACTAATAACCATAAAATGTATCTTTTTGTTTATTTTATTTTATTTTGTTAAGGAGAGTGGTACACTGATTAACAATGACAATTTGTGGACACAGCCTGGGGAAACAACATTTGCATGAAGAATTCAATCAGGAGAGATACAATTGTGGTAAAATATAATATGTACTATGAAGCATAAATAAGACAAGAGTATAACAAGTTTCAAGCAAGAGTTTGGTATAGATAATAGTAGTGAGTGCTCCAAAATAGCCTTTTGGTTGTATCTTGGGAAAACTGGTCCAGAATTAGCATACATGCTAACGTACAGAAATGTAGTATAGTTTATCAACTGCTTAAATGAGATAATTACCTAACTGCAAACTTAGTAAAATCATGAGGCATTAGCAATTTTAACAGGAGAATACCTTGTTGAAGCAACATGTCAGAGTCTAATATTAACATTTATAACCCCTGAAACTTAGAGAAGATATCACAGCAGGACTATTAAGGCTTCAATAAGAAGTCGTACAAGTGCTACACTGATAAATTGTGATTCTGTGACATGAAACAGCTGCAATGAGCAAAATCGCACTAGAAGCTTGTTAACATGTCTCTGAACTGAATACTGTAGTTAAACATAATTGTGCTAGTGTTTCCAGTGCCAACCTTTGCAAAACTGTTTCACAGGCACCTAGAAACACACAAACAAACACACACGTACACATTCAAGCATGATACCTATTGTGGCAATAACAGCCCTGTTCCTGCAACAATCTACTGAAAGACAGTGTACATTTTTTATAGGTTCATAGGTAGGTACTAGGCTATCTGCCCGAAGGCATTTATAAGCCTAGCTGGAATGTGTTGGCTTTCACTGCCCCCTTAGATTAGTTCCCTGTGCCTCTGTCCAGCAGAGCCATTGAAGTGATCCCTGGGGTAAACTTTCTGTTTCCCATCCACTCGTCAAGGTTTCTCTTGAAGAGGGTTAGTGAAGAGCTCTGCCTAATGTAGATTGGAATCTTGTTCCAAAGCATGGGAGGTCTCTGGGACAGGAATCTGTCCCTCCAGCATGTCCTATTTATTGTTGTGGTGAGGTTTAGAACCCTGCAGCGTGTGGCTCGAGGGGATATGGTTTTCTTTAGGTGGAGCATGTCCAGCAATTCTGGGTTGGACATGGCTTTGTATGTCAGGCAGAGATCAACTCTGAATAGGCAGTATGCAACTGAGTACAGCTGGAGTTTCTTCACTTGAGCTGCATAGGGCATCTGCTTGAGGCCAGTGATCCTTTTGGTGAGGAACTTCTGTGGTCTTTCCAGTTGTTGCAGGTGTCTTGTAAGGTACATTCCAAATGGGGCATTGTACTTTGTAATGGGTCTGATGTGTGATGCGTAGAGGGGCCCAATGACCTCTTTCGATCTGGATGCAAACCCTTTTGTGATTAGGTGGGCCACATAGAAGGATTTTCTAATGACTTTGGCAATGTGATTATCAAAGGAGAGGTTACTATCTACTTGGGTCCCCAGATCCCTTATTACGTCTTCCGTATTTACGGGGCTACCACCTATGTGGTAGTTTGTGGGTACTTTGTTTTTTCCAAAGGAGATGACTATGCACTTTTTGGCATTTAAATTGAGGCCATGGTTTTGACACAAGGTATCTGTCTCAGTGAGACCCTTTTGGAGGATGTCTGTGTCAGCCAGAGAGTCAATTATATGCCCTAGTTTCCAGTCATCTGCGAACTTGGTCAGTCATAGTCCTCCTGTGCTTGCCTGTACCTCTGAGAAGTATATGCCGAACAGGAGGGGTCCTAGGACTGAGCCCTGGGGAATGCCACTTGTAAGCGGTTTAGAGTCAGACCTAGCTCTTGCAACTCTTACCATGTGGGTTCTGTCCATAAGCCAGTTGGCAACCCATCTCGTGACGTAGGGGTTTATGTTCAGGCTGGTGAGCTTGTCTATAATACCTGAGTGGGGAATGGTGTCGAAGACCTTTGCAAGGTCTAGGTAGGCTGTGTGGTCCACCTTTCCCTCGTCTATAGCCTTGGTAACTGTCTCAAAGAAGTCCACCAGGTTTAGGAGGCATGATCTGCCCTTAACAAAGCCGAACTGAGTAGGATCCAGTGTTTGGAGGTTTCCAATGTCTCTGTTAATGAGAACCATGATGATGCGCTCCATAGCTTTGCAGACCAAGCTAGTCAGGCTTATAGGGTGATAGTTCCCGGGGTCTGTTGTGGCTCCACCTTTGTGGAGAGGAATAACCGTTGCTGTGCACCACTCTGTGGGCACGTAGTGTGTGTAGAGGCTGTGTTTAAACAGTGTGTTTAGGTGAGGTGTTAGTTCGCTTCCATTGATGCTGTGTTTTTGGCTTTGGAGAGGGCTGTTTTAACCTGAGTGTCTGTGATTTCAGGGGTACTACATTCTTCTGGTATAGTTATAGGCCCTTTTAGGGGTGAGAGGGGGTGAAGTTTGCACTGAACCTGTCTGCCAGGATGTTGGCTATATCGGTCGGTTCAGTGTATTTTTGCCATTCTGCACTAACTCCGAGCAGATCTGAGAATTGCCACTTAGATTCTTGACATAGCTAAAAAATGCCTTGTGGTTATCTTTGGAGTCCATGGCAATTTTTCTTTCGAAGCTAGCCTTGGATGATTTTATGAGGGAACGTAGTTTCTTGCTGATACTGATCAGGGATGTCTTCCCTTTTTGGGATTTTACTCTTTTCTGTACTAGTTTCCTCCTTCTATTGTATAGCTTGTTTATGGCAGGGGTCCACCAGACTGGTTTCCTTTTCTTGGAGGAGTGAGTCTTGGTTTTGTTTGGGATATAATGATCCATGCATTCTTGTAGGTGCCCATAGAGTGCATTAGTAAAAGATTTTGCAGCTTTGACAGCATTATCCTTTAGCATGGGGGCTTTGAAACTTCCCACCTCGGTCTTAAGTAACATGAAGTTTGCTTTTGAAAAGTTTTTCACGGTGGTTTCTTTGACCGGGGGTGGTGGTGGAATGTGGATATCCAGAGTGATTAGTTTATGGTCAGATCTAACCAGCAAGGGGTTGACCTCTGGTGTGGAACACCAGTCGCCATGTTGGTGATGACCAGGTCCAATATGTTGTCACCTCTGGTTGGGGTGTTGACCAGTTGATCCAGGGTGTTTGAGTTTATAAATTCTAGGAAACGCTGGGCAAGGGAGTTTGTACTTGAGTAGTTCTCCCAGTTAATGTTTGGGTAATTGAAATCACCCAATATCAGGGTGTTTGGTAGGACCTTTGTGTTTCCCAGTGTTTCCAGGAATGTGGAGTGGGGGTCCTGGGACATGGTGGTGATCTGTAGCAAGCTATAATTTGAATAGCAGTTTTTGCCCATTGTTAGTTGCACGTGGATGATCTCTGAAGCATCGTGCTGTGCCACTAACCTGGAGGTGTGTGTGCATCCTTGATGAATATGGATACTCCCCTGCCTTTTGTATTTCGGTCCGGGTTTTGTGGCTGAAATGTATGGTATGAGTTGCAGCCTGGTAGTGCTGGGGTGCTCTCTGGAGCCTTAAACCAGGTTTCTGTTACTGCACATATATCAATTTTCTCCATACTGAGGAGTGCCTCGAGTGCATGCATTTTGAGGTTTAGACTTCTGGCATTGAGCAGCATTACCCTCATTTTTTTGTTACTTGTGCTATTTACGGCGGTGGGTTTGTCTTTTGAGCCTTGCCTAAAAAAGGCACTATGGGGGTGGCAAGAGCCTTGGCCAGTATTCGAAAGCCTAAAGGTGACAGGTGCAAGCTGTCTCTAGCAAAGCAGCGTGGCTTGTCGAGCATGTCATCCCAGGCTGACAGACACTGGATCCCCTTTGAATGACACCAGAAGCTTAGCCAGTTGTTGAAATTGATAATTTTTTCTCTATACCATGGTATCATTCTTGGTGAGGGCAGGATGCTACTCAGGGTCAGGGTCATAATGGCCTGGGCTACGTGATCAGAGAGCTCCTCCATGTCTCTTTTCATGTAGTCCAGGGAGGTACGGCTCAGGTCATTCACACCAACATGGGCAGTGACAGAGTCATATTTATACTTGTTCTGGAGTGACCTGAGTGTTTGTGTTATGTGGTAGATCCTGGCACCCAACAGGCAACTAACAGTAACCTTCTCCTTATTCAGCCTAGTGAGTGGGATGTCAGTGTGCCTGACTATAGAGTCACCTATTACTAGTGTGTTGGGCATGTTATTTTGCCTTAAGGGCTGTGATTATGTGGCACACTGGTTTTGTGAAGTATGTGTTTCATGGATTGTGTTGCTTTGGAGGTCTCTGTTGCTTTTGCAGATTTTTATTTAGAGCCTCCGAGTATGTTTTTGTGTATTTTGTGTGTTTTTTGCCAGTGCTGGTTTCATAGGTCTATGTAAGACTGGTGGTGTGATGCAAGTAACTCCCTTCTCCTGTTGACTGCCTCGTCCAGTCTTGGGTTGAGAGACCTTAGCCTCCAGTTTGGCTGTATAATTGCATGTATTAGTGTTTGGTGCAAGGAGGAGGAATGGGTTGTCTGTGTACATGAGGCAATTGTAACATTGCCTCAGAATACCCAGATTCACCAGTTGGACTTGAGAGTACACATGAAACTGCCATTTGGACATGCCTGGATAGGTACAGTGAACTGTTTTACTGATTGGCTGGTAAGGTCAAATAGAGAGCCTTGTCCTTCTCTACAGTATGGGGGGGGGGGGGGTCTAGTGCTAAGGTTTATTAGTGCTTGCTATGAGTTTTGGGCAAGTGCCGGGAAGAGAAGTGAATGATTTGAGTGCTTAAGTTGAAAGTTTGTCTAGTTCCAAGGGAAAAATTGAAGAGTACACTTTGTGGAGCCGGGAATAATTATACCCTAGCTAACCAACACTGCCCGGCGCTCAAAAACACGCAAATGCAGGTTTTAATAGCAGGGAAATGAAATAGATAGAAATTAGCCCAAAATGGCCAATAAACTACTAATTTCTGGGCTGAAACCACTCCTCCAGGGACAGATAGGCTGCTGAAAGCTCTCTCTCTCACAGTGAACAGAGAAACTTCCTTCTATCCAAGTAAGGTATGGGCAAACACAGAAACTTGTAACACAGCCCTGAATTCAGCATTAACCTGAAAACTGGACTAAACTAGCATAGAAAGGCAGGAAAACAAGTATTTTTTTTTTGTTTTTTTCAGAAAATAAAGCAGATACAATCAAAAAAACACTTTAAATGCACAGAAATGGCTATCACACTTGAGTGTGTAGCCTACAACAGTTAAACAGGTAATTTAAACACAAAAAACGACTTTGTTAAAGTGCAGGCAGTAAAATAAGTACAATATGTAGTTGAAACAAGCTTTTTAAATCACAGAAACTGTAGAAAATTGGCATTTTAGGCAGAATTAGCTAAAGGCAGCAAGAAATTGCAGAAAAATGATACTTAACTTTTATGTGCTTTGGTCCCCAAATAGCAAGGTCGAGGTTTTCTTTGAATTGCTTTAGCTTGCTATTACATTCCTGACTAAAGCTCTGGGGAAGTGCCCATGGCTAATTTGCATTAGCTGCACCCCATGGGTACCAAACTTGCATGCGACTTTCTACAGCATGATAGCTGTAGTGTAGCAGGCTAGATACTTCTTACTGCAATAGTGCTGTAATAGTATTTTAATTTTTTTCTTCATAGTGCATTGTGCAGTATTGCTAGAAGAAGGATTGTACAGTGAATAATGTTTTTCTGAACCCTGACCAGCATCAAAACATGAAAACTTAAAATTCATTGACAATCAACAAAAAGTATACTACTGACAATTAATTTTACAAATACACCCCTTAAACCCCCCACCCTTTTTAAGGGAGACACCACAAAATAATTTTTTCCCAGGACTCTTCAGTACTGAAATAATAATGTTTGGTGTACCATGTACAGATGTCTCCACACTTGCTAGGGAGAATGGTCCTAGAAGAAGTTCATTAAAATATAAGGACACCATCACCACAATTACAGTAACATAGGGTGAAAAACTTTTGGGCCTTTATATGTCCATTATCAATTAATTTAACAAAAACTTGGATGGCGTGTCTACTCCAAGCCCATTTGTAATAGACTAGAATGTGTTGTTAACTTTATCAATCTATAACTAGTTCCCCCTCCACAAAATTGTTAAAAAACTTAAGTATTGCTGTGAATATTTTGGGTTCCTATGAGTACAAAGAAAATGCATTATGTCAAATGCATTTTTGTCGACACATGTAGAGCGAACAGGCAAAACAGCGAAGCGGCTGTTCAGCAAATTCTTTCCCTGGGAAAGAAGTCACTTGACCGCTTCTTTGTTTTGCCGTGTTCTGAAGTGCAGTGTGGTCCCTTGTCTGGTATAGCTCCCGAGCGTGATTGTGCAACAGTTACTAACCTTAGGGTTAGGGTGCGGGTTAAAATAAGTGCATATGTATGAAAGTGTTTACTGTTTTATATTTTGTGTTAAATGTATGGTTGTGTTACATGCGTATGTGTTTTCAGTTGTTTACTTTTGTTTTGTGGGGGGTAGAATTAGGTGTGTATGTGTTTGGAGCTGTTTATGTAAATGTGCGAGAGTTACTGACCTTAGGGTTAGGGTGCGGGTTAAGGTAAGTGCATATGGTTTAAAATGTTTACTGGTTTTTTTTTTCATTAAATGTATGTTTGGGTTATGTGCATATGTGTATTTAGTTGTTTACTGTTTTTTGGGGTATTTAGGATTGGGTATGTGTGTATGTGTTTGGAAGTGTGTAATGTGTTTTTTTTTGCAGGGGTTGGAACAGCGATTTCTTTCCCTAGGAAAGAAATTGCTGTTCTTTGGATTCGACATTTTCAGCTTTCACTGAAAATGTGTCGATGTAACATCGTTCGCTGTTTTACGTGTTCAATGTTGCAATATAGACCCGAATATTTTACTATACAAAAATTATTTAACAATTGACATATGTAAGCCTATCTAGAAGCTCCTACTGGGACATACTTGTCCTCTCTGAAACAGCAGCACTAACATCAGTCACATGCTGTTATGCACTTTCCACTGAGCTCTCCAGATCCCTGACAGTGAACAGAAACTCTTCATTTGGTGTCAGTGGTGGATCTGTAGCAGGCCCCTTCCCATAGCCATCTGTCCATGGGCCACTGCAGCTGCTGTCCTCTGGGCCGATTAAATCATGTCAGTGGTCCTATGATGCACCTGATCATATGCATTCCCTCACAGCATTTACATCATCCACTATCTGTTGCCAAATTTGCATTCTTCCACACATATCCCCATGTCATCTCTGAAGCAGAAAGGCACCATGATTCCTATATCATTCTCAGGATCACTGAAGGGGGGTTGCAGGGATTGGGATGCTTGGGTGCCATAGCTGTAGGTGACATAAAACACAAAAGAAAAATACTACACAAAAATATCACATAAATAAAAGGCCTGCTTAAATATAACACATTGAGTAGTTTTTCAATATTACCCACTGGAAAAACAAAAAAACTTTCAAGATATTCAAATATAAAAAATAATTTATGTGGTTGTAACATATCACAGTCATACACAAAGCAATGTTGGATCCAAAACAAGGGCAGTAACAATTACAAAGCAAACCTCTTTACAAACAATTTTGTTTGTGCCAGCACAGACAAGGAACTTACCTCCCCACCCCCAAAACAATAGGCAAATGACATTTTGCTACCGAACAAAGGAATAAAACATCTGTTCCAAATACATATGTACACGTTTACCACAGAACATTCATTTTATACAATTGCCAGTCACCTCTACCTGTGGTCAGTACTCCAGTAGAGGTGTCTCTGGGTAATCCTAGAATGCTAACACCTCTGTGTCATTGACAATATAGCACGTTTACATTTCACTGAAATAACAATAAAAGAGTGCAAAGAGAAACAGTTGTAACATGAACACTTGTGATGAAAGTTAGCAAGGCTGTGCATCTGAGAAAGTAAAATTGCCCTGACAAAAATGCTTATGTCTTCAGTAGACTTCTTAGAAGTACATATATATATATATAAAAGTAATATTTGCTAATACATATATAAAAAAATATTTTTCTAAGTGACATCTGAGCATATCCAACTGACCCACTTAGAAGGCAAAAACTGTTATGCAAGACTGCTATTCATCAATTTCAGTTCTGCCTTCAACACTGTCATCTCTCAGAATTTGATATTGAAGCTACTTCAACTGGGCATAGACTCCCATTTATGCAATTGGATTCTGAGCTTCCTTACTATAAGGCCTCAAAAGGTTCGTGTGGGTGACAACAGCTCTGGAAGTATCATCCTGAACACAAGAGTACCACAGGGGTGTGTCTTAAGCCCTCTACTTATTAGTCTGCTGATACATGACTGCATGGCCACACATGAGACGAATAGAATCATCAAATTTGCAGATGACACCACTGTTATAGGCCTGGTCAAAGACGGAGAGGAGGAGGAGGCCTACAGGAAAGAGATTTTTGCTGTCACACCAGACCAGTAGTTGGTCAGTCTAACAATGCATGTCAGCAAGACCAATAAGTTGATTGTTGATTTCAGAAGATCTCAAGTACCACACAAACCTCTAGTGATGAAAGGGCTGACAGTGGAAATAGTCAAGAGTACAAAGTTCTTGGGTGTTCATATCATGGAGAACTTATCCTGGTCAGTCCATGTATCCAGCACAGTCAAAAAAGCTCAGCAATGCTTGCACTTTGTAAGAAGACTTATGAAGGGAAAATTACCAAACTCCATACTTCATACCTTTTATAGAGGCACTACTGAAAGTGTTCTGACTAATAGCATTGCAGTCTGGTATGGGAGCTGTAACAATGAGGATCAGAAGGCTCTCAAGAGAGTAGTAAGGATGGCAGAAAGAATCAGTGGCACCTCCCTTACACCTCTGGAGGATCTACACAAATGCTGGTGCATCGACAGGGACAAAAAGATTTCCAGCGATCCAATGCATCCTGCCAATGGTCTGTACACTCGCCTGTCCTCAGGCAGAAGATACAGACGCCTGCATTGTAAGACCACCAAACTAAAAAAACTGTTTCTTTCCACTCTCCATTAGACTGTTAAACTCTTGGGAAAAATGAACCATGACGTCTGTTACATAACTAGCCTATCAAGGGGCTTATTTTATGGATGTGCAATAGCTAAGTGCAATACTAAGATAGCTCACCTACACACTGAAGGACTGTAAAGTGCAATATACAAACTGTGCAATAATTCAGTCTATTCATAGATATGATGCTGTTGTTTCAATTTTACTTTGACGGTATTACCTTCATATGGCTCCTTGTCTTCCTTGTGTCCTGTTCTGGGATGGGTGTGGGTCACTGCTGTCTGACTTCACTTACAAATTGCTACTTATTAAAATTCTACTGTGATATTTTATTAATTTTTCTCTGTCTATATGTGCAACTGTTTCCTGCATTGAGAATGAAGCATTGTAATTTTGTTCAACTATACTGCTGTGTAGTTCTGAATGACAATAAAGTTTCCTTTGACAGTATGCAACTGAAAAAAATGCAATCATACCTTATCAAAATAACTAGTCTTCTGTGCAGATAAATCCAAAGTAATAACAATCTTCTTTTCTGTTATCCACGTAAATAAGTCTCCTCACCTTCAGATTTCATAGCTACATGGTTCCCATTTTTATAGTGTAGATTCAGGCCTGTGAGCATGGTGAATATGCAAATGAGGTGTGATGTCATTAGAATTGCTGAATCCCAAATTCTTGGCCACAAGTAGCTGATGTAAACATAGTGCAGGCACTCCCTCAGTGTTTTTTTGTTGCTGATGGGTTGGAACTGTGAATGACTACTGGTAAGGAGAAGGAAAACACAAAAGCAATTCAGATTACCTTACCTCCAGTGGGTGTGTCAGCCAGGTTAGACTTACAAGTATAGAAGTAATTGTATCAAGGTTTTAAATTTAAGTGAGCAGAACACATTTCCCAGTTTCTGTTCAGTAACCTCCATCCTTCCCTATATTTGTTGAAAACTGTATATTATTGCTATTTAGTATTCTCACACATTTTAAGGACAATGATACAAAATGCCTTACAGACTGCATGTCTCAGATTAATGCTCAGATACGAGAAGAATGAACACCATCCAGAGATATAATAGAGCTGCATTTCTGGAAGCAAGACATAAATGGTTGTATGATCACTTATTTCACTATATTTGAAATTAATACACGTACAAATAACTCAGAAGTGTACAAGGCCATATATCTTGTTGATACTGTGGAAAATGTTGGACTTGCTTGTATGCACAATGATTTTCATTCTCTGCTGTAAAGCTGTTTCTGTGGCAAAGAGGGATAGGACACTCTTACTGTGTTTTGAAGGTTCATTGTGTGTGTATCACATCTGCTAAACACATTGATCCACACAGCATACACTATCTGTAGAACAGGGTTCAAGTCCCACCTTTGTCTTTTAAGGATGAACCTAATAAGCTCTACTCATAAGGCTAAAACAAGTTTAGCTTTGCTTGTCTTGTTTGCACAACAGTAATGGCCCACACATGAAGCAGACAGAACACCTATAGACATAATGTAAACATTCTCGATTTCGAAAAGGATGCATTGTTGCATTTTTTGCTTTCCATCATGCAACATTATTAGGCAACATTGCACAGCAGTTAGCAACCTTCCCCAGTACCTGCAGGTCCAGAACACCTGCAGTGAGGAAGCACACAGTCCATTTCAAAATGAATATATTTTATCAAGTATGTTGGGCATCACACAGTCTAAGTGGTGTTACACTGCTGTTAATGCACAGAAGTTAATAATGACTAGGGAAATATCCAACTGTTATTAAACTCTTCCTGTGGCAGTAGGTGTAAGTCGAGGACTGCAATACAGATGGTCCTGGGTTATAATACAGGAAATTCCAAATACTTTTACTGTTGTTCCATTTCACTTTTTATTTAAATATCACATAAAAAAGTTAACCATAATTATAAATAACAATAACAGAAACTATGTATAGCAGTGGAGCTGATAAGAGTTATATGTATGACTGAGGGTATACAGAGTACTATGTTTCTGTAATTATAATTGTGCTATATGGCCTTGGATGGCTTTCAGACTTCAATAAGATTCATACACGCATGAATGTATAAACCAGGACCTTGTCAGTTCACACACATACATGTCAACCCCTCATTCTGTCATGTATATTTGTTGATATATATATATATATATATATATATATATATATATATATATATATATATATATATATATATATATATATGCATAAATAATTCATGACTATGTCTGAGAAGTACCTCTTCTGTGGCAAAGATGAAAAATCACTGCTGTAGAAGAAAATGTTTTGTCTCTTATGCATAGGTTTGAATCCTAGATTGTGAAAATCAGTTTTATCACTGTATAAAGCCAAACCAAAGATGTCAGGTACTGAAATGTATGCCCCCTGTACATGTCTGCAAAGTGAAATCATGTAAGAGTTCCAGCAGCAAACAACCCTCAAACTATTGCCAACTATCATATTAACCTTCTCATTTAAAAAATTGCTTTCCTTTCTATTTTGCACTGTTGCTCTCCACTTAATATTGCACAAACACGGTTAGCATCATTGTTTGAGTTTGCGCACTATCAGTAAATGTGATAATAGGTATTGGTGAGAAATCATTATTAGCTATTGTGGTTCTCTCTGGTTAGACATGTCTGGTGGTAGAAGGGAAAGTGCCTAATTTAGGGCTCAGAGGTGGGGTATTGAGGAGTCCAGAATCTTTATTGGACTCCTTGTAAAGCGCCACAACCAAAGGCTTTTGCAGTGGACTATACTGGCTCCCAGTACAAGTATGAAGCTTTGATGAGTCTAGCCAAGGCTGTCTCCAGTATGACTTGCATTCCACACATTTGAGAACAGTGTAGGCATCACTTTAATGACCTAAAAAGGTGCAAGAGGGATAGACTTAATCAGTGGCTGGATGTGTTCAAAACTAGGAACATCCCACAGTTGTGTAAATATACTAATAAAGAGAATTTATTGTAGATAGAAAGCTACATATAGGCAAGATTGCCCATGCTGAGCATCTAGAGAGACTGAGGGAAGCAAGGGGTATGTATGCAGCACACGAGAAATATTATTGTAGCTTTTAAATTAAACATTTATTATATATACAGTTGTAGCAAAGTAAGCATGCATATCATAACTGTAAAAGCAAGCATGCATGTTTCAGTCTAAAGCACAAACCAACTGTAGGAGTCAAGTGTAATAGTGTAATCAGATGTTTTGGGTTCAAATACCATAGTAACAAGTATCAAATAGTACAGTCCTTTAAAATATTACATAAATTCATTTCTACACACGTGGCAAAAATGCCCTGCTGTTAACTTAATCTGTATAACTGGACCAAGAGCATATATGCAGTATCTACACATTGCAATGATTACTTTAAGCAATCCTTAATTATAGTTTGTAGTTGTTAAGAAGTATACTTAAATGTAAAAGTTCAGACACAATACTTTTATTATCATGATAATGCATTGCAGGTCATATGATGGTTCTAATTTTCTCTTTTTTCCTCTCACTCCAACCCTTATCTCATTTTTTTCTATATGTTGTCAAAACTTTTCCATGTCATCCATCTCTGACAAATCTCACAAAATGCTTTACAGCACATGTAGGTAAGCCAACCCCAGTGGCTCAGCCTGCCCCTGCCCCATTAGTTCTGCACTGATGCCCAGCACATCTGGGACCCAACCTGGCAGTACTGCCTCTGCTGTCCCTGCACTACCTGCACCCTCATGTAACAGTAACTGGCCACTAGTGCTGGGGTACCCACTGGGAGTACTTGTGGAGGTGGGGATTTTATCACCAGCCAGGAGATGCCAGAGCTGGTGCATAGGGTTGTGCACAGCACCATTGGTGCACACCTATGCCAGATGGAGAGGCTACTCTCCCATATGGTGTCTTGGAAAAGATGTCAAACACTCCAACAAGCAACAGAGTAAGGGGACAGTAATGAGAGTCCTGCAGGTGAGGACTAGATTCTCACTGTCCACATATTTGATGAGCATGGCCATTTGTTGTCCCTTCCCCACCCCCAATCATGGTGTCCCCCAACCTTGTGCATCCTTCACCCTCCATGTGTCTTGTTTTGTTTGTCCTGTTTGTTTGCGTCTGCTTCCTCAATACCTCCATCCCTTACTCAACATTACTATTTTACTAAAGTAAAAAAAATGGGCACCTGTTAAACAACAGCAAAAAAATATCATCCCATACATAGCTCTCCACTTCACACATGTCTTCTTGACACACTTGATTTGGTCTAATTGGTCATACACCATGATTGCATTGTTTTCACCCTTCTTTGTTGAGGTGACAGTTCCAATTCAGCTAATATTCTGTACATATTTTCATTTTACACTGTTGAAGTGGATAGCTATGGTTCTTTCCTACCTCCCTTCTGCACATTCCTATATTGCTTTCCCTTTTTTCTTCCCCATACTAGCCTTAATTTCATCACTTTCCTATTTACCCAATTTTAGCACCTTTAATCTGGTCAAACCTAGAATAATACACAACACACACAAGTAAAAAAAAAGCAATGGAGTCCTTCACTTTTTGGGCTCTGTGTTTGCACGGTGTTTGGCATTGTTCACTAATGCCAAGCGACGGTGAATGGCTATTCAATGGTGTGGTTACTTTCGCGCAATGCCGCTTAAACACACTATGCTAAGGTAACACACAGTGAATGTAGAGTAAAGAATTGTTTAATTGCATTATAAATACTTATTAGAAACTATTACATACACCTGAATTTAAACCCTATATCTGGTCTCAAAAAGGAAATGTGTCAAAGCATTTATACTTGCTGCCACAGAGTCAACTGAGCAGCAGATGTGTTTCATACACTCAGTACTGAGAACTCTCATAATTTTATCAATGGGGCTCACGTTTGCTTGCCTCTTAACTATGTGCAAACAGGGAAAGCTGTAGAAATATGTATTGTACATGCGCAAGCACTTTGCCATCGACCACACAAACCAGCTGCTCAGTGGTGCACTATGGAAAGTGCACAATAGCATGTATTACTTTTGTTTGCTTTCCATTTACTCTTCATTGCATGAATGTACATGTAAAAACACAAACAAAAAGAATGCACTTTTTAAGAAAAGAACACATTTACACTGCAGCCATCTGTTACCTCCCGACAGGCATTGCAATCTTGGTGTTTCAGTACTTGTTAACAAATATATCAACTACACTACAGAAATCAATAACAAATGCTTTCTTATATACCATGCACATCTTTATAATGACAATACACATTCAGATTTTCCAATAGTTGTAGTAATGTGGACAGCTTTTTGCATATAGTTTGTAAAGCTGTCTCTTAAAGTATACCTGCACAATGGAAACACAACAGCAAATACTACACATTGCAAATTCATCAATTTGGTAACATGCAGAACTTTAATATCTTGATAGTTGTACATGGCTAGCTATCCATTTCATGAAGGCCTCCCAACATCTTTTCTTAAACATAAAATGCTGATGTCATCCACTATAAATTGTCCTGCAGCCTTGTAAAAGTCAGACTCGTGCCATGGCGCTTGTGCAAAGTACTGAGTTTTGTAGTCTGTGTACTTGGGTAGGGGTTCTAATCTCACTGCAATCAACTGATGTGTGTGTGTCTAGTCAGAACAGCATACTTGTGTATCCTGCAGTCACCACTACAATCCCATGGAGTACCAATATTTTGATAGTTGGACCTGTCTACACATCCATTTCATGCAGGCCTTCCAGCATCTTCTCTCAAGCATCCATTGCTGATGTCATCTGCTATAAATTGTCTTGCAGCCTTGTAAATGTCAGGCTTGTGCCATGGTGCTTGCGTAAAGTACTGAGTTCGCTAGTCCATGTACATAGAAATGTAGGGGTTCTCTTCTCACTGCAGACAACTGGTGTATGTGTATGTGTGTGTTTGTGCACTTGCTTGAAATAAGAGAGAGCATTTTACACCAGCATGTAGGACATTGCTATTACCCATCTTCTCCTAACCAGACACCGCTGATGTCATCACTTATAAAGTGGTGTCCAGCACTCTCCAAGTCAGACTTGTGTTGTGGCTCTTGCATTACATCCAGAAGTCTCTAGTCTATGTACTTAGGTAGGGGTTCTGTTCTCCCTGCAGTCAACTAGTGTGTGTATATGTGTGTGTGTGTGTGTGTGTGTGTGTGTGTGTGTGTATGTTTGTGCACTTGGTTGACATTAGAGAAAGCATTTTACACCATGTAGGACTCTGCTATTACCATCTTCTCCTCAACAGACACTGCTGATATCATCATTTATAAAGTGTTGTCTGACCCTCTCCAAGTCAGACTTATACTGTGGTATTAGTATAATACAGACAGTAGCAACACACACCAAAGGTTGCTGCGACAGCCATGAATACACATGAGATGAAACAAAAACATGTGGGATTTATGTTATGAAAACAAATGCACAACACAATGATAATGTAGACATCACATCCCTATGAGCAGATGAAGTGGTATGTGACCTGTGTGCTGAGGTAGATGGTATGTGGAATTTCCACCAGCATGTGCCCACAGTGGTGACTATTCCCTTGTATGTCCAGTGCAAGTGTTGGTATTGGGGGTTTCACTGTCAAACATGCAGATGTTGCTCATTTTGGTAAAGTATTTACAAGTATCCTTGCAATGTCTTCCACCAATGGCTGTGATCTTCCCACAGTTGACATGAACTCGTTTGGCAACTCAGTCTTCTCCAAGACATTTGGCTGCCCACTTATTGATCAAGTGGTTAGGGGGAGTCATGTTCTAGTACAGCATTCCTCCCAGACATTTACTTAATCTTCTTCCTCATTTTCACATTTTCCAATTCTAAAAATTCACTGGAAACATTATTAGTCTCCCACTCTGGACACTGAAGCCAAGGTGGAAGTAGTTTCTTCTTCATTCTGCCATAAACCCCAAGTTTGAAGAATTATTATTAATGATGCACCAGAGGTGGGATGACTCAATGATCCAGTTTGCTTCCTACAGGAAACACTGCAAAAGATATTTATCATCCACCAGAAATCCTTTTGGATGGTTCCTCCTCTAGTGGACATGTTGAAGTTCACTACTAAAAATGCATGGGAAAACTGAGGCACTGTGGTACCTGTTCCAAACAATCTAACAGAACCCCCAATCCCCTTAAAAGCTGGTCAGTTGGATGGAAACACCTAAGGATGGTATATTATTACAGTCATATCTATCAAAAAGATCCTGTCATCCAGTTGTGGAAGCATATCAGTTGGTCAGCAGCTAATATACCAAATTCTGGTTAGTTGAAAAAAGTGTGCTGAAAAACATTCAACAACCCTCAGAGATGATTTTTTGATGGTGATGGGGGTGGTGGTGGTGGTGGTAGGGCAAACCTCCCTGCAACCTTCATGTGGGAGGATAGCCCTAACACTCCCTGAATGTATAACATACTCTATTATCACACAACAGTGGAAAAAAACAGAAAACTCTACTGTTGCAAAAGTTGTTTTGGCACTTTTTCTTCGATATATCAGCAGTTGAAGAAATGCCTGTCACTAAATTGATTAGCTCCCTCTAGGCTGTTCACACTCATGATAAAAAACTGGGGCTATAAATCATCTTGTGAAATGACTTATTAATCATTATTGCCCTCAAAGTTCTTAAAGTGTTTTGGTATAGATAATATACTTATCTTTTTCATAATGGAAAAAAGTAGCCAAAGAGCTATGCTGCATTTTCTACCTTCCCTGCCTTTTATTTTTCCCCATTAGTTCAGTATATCCTGATGAAATAATTTTTCCTATCATAATTCTGGCTGACCTTTTGACCTGTGACATCAGGGAAGACTTAGTGTGAAAATATGTCCATCAACTTTAACATACATATCTCTGCACATCAACTGGACCCGTCTATTAAACATGCCTAGCATGCCATCACCAGAGATTTCCATAGATTTGCTTTGGGCCATAGTTTATTAAAAATGATATGCAGCTTTTTATTAAAGACAGCCCAGGTATACTAGGTATAAAAGGGTAGGAAATGCAATACAATACTAAACAACCAAGGGCCACAATGCATATAATATCTATACCAAAACATGTTAAACTATTTACTTGGCAATGTAAAATTCAACTGAGCCCTGGTAGATGAAACATATGAATGTCTTCTATTTAAACTGCCTGTAGGACACTTAAAAACGAAAGCTTCAGTTTCAATCTGCTACTGTTTGATTACAGCCTAGGTTGCAGGATCTGCCATGCTAAGTACAAGCAAGCCTGACTTTGGCTTACTGATATTGTCATGGACAGAGAGCAGCATTTATGAATTCACTATTTCTGACTTTTGTCTGTCTTGCATAGAGAATATGGAGAAAGAGGTCAAGACCCTCTCAACTTTAAACATTCATATTTAGCTTCCATAGCAGCATGTTTTCTAGAAAATATTAGCTGGCACCAAATATGGTTTTAGTGGAGGCAACAGCAGCAGCAGCAGAAGAAGAATTAAGAAGCTACAGGGGGCTTTAGTTTTTGGGACAACTTCCAGAAAAAAATTGCCTTCCAAGAGGTAGAAGCCCTAAGATGTAAAAGGGAAATCAGGGATCACCTTCCTACTTGCTGAAAAATTGTTGAGGTCTTGACTAGCTGTTGACTTCTGGAAGCACTTGAGGGTTGTCTATCCCTCCATCTTCCCCTGTTGCTACTGGTCATCAAAGGCAGGTGGAACAGGATGCTACTATCCAGTGTGTACACAATAGCATTCAAAACCTTCACTTCCCAAATCTCTACCCTTGTCTGATGTCCCATCTCAGCAAAAAGTAGCAGCAAAAACAGGCATTCTCAGATTTCAAGAAAAAGAAAATGAAAAGTAATCCATGAGGCCCCAATAAACCAGAAAAGATTAGGATACCACTCCAGGTTCTTTTCCTTTTCTTTTTTAAAAAAAAAATATATAGGACCTCAGGTCAATTTTAGACATAAACAGCATAAAAAATTTATTCCAAAACCAGTCTTTTGGATGGTTATAGTGCAGTCCATTGTTAATTACTTGTTAGAAGAAGGCTGGATGTGCTCTTTGTATATTCAGGATGGTAACATCCATATAAAGCTTGCCAAGGAATCCAGGTAGTATCTGCACTTCTGGTTAGGAGACAGTCACAACCAGTGCAGGATCTTCTGATCTGTTTTCACTACTGCCCCTATGATATTCACCAAATGCACATCAATAATAACAGCCAGCCAGAGTCTGCAGGAAGTCAAGATATTGTCTTACATGAATGACTTCTCCTAGCTGATCCCTATCTGACAAAACTGTTATTGAAGATTGTAATTTTTCTTTTCCAGTCTTCAGGGATTATCTACATTATTGGTCACAGTCCAGACACTTTCCAGTGCAGAGCCAGCTTTCCAACTAATGAATGTTCTTCAGTCCACTGTTCATTGATGCCACAATTCCAGTGGTACTCTTTGCCCAGTATTGCGTAAAAATACTACACTGGACCTAGATTTTAGATTCCATCTCATTGCAAGTCAGGATATCTGAAAGTTAAAAATGACACTTACTTGCAAGTCAAGATATCTGAAAGTTAAAAATGACACTTACTCTGTGGGGGGCACCTTCCCAGTCTCTGCTAAGGCACCTCTTTCAACTTATAACTCTATTAGCTGTAGTAATTATGGACATGTTGGTCATAGGGTGTGGGAAATTACACTTAGGGTCATACTGTCCGAGATATCTGGAACAGCAGAATGGCCAGTCTTCACATCAGAATACTGGAGATAAAGGCAACCCTTTTTTTTACCCTCCAATCCATTCAGGACTTTCTGCCTCAAGGTGTGACCACCATTTATTCCAACAACATGACTGGAGTATGCTGCATCAACAAGCAAGGAAGAATGTATTTGTCCCCTTTATGTCAAGAAGCATTAAGGGTTTGGGAAAGGGTAGTGTTATCCCACCACTTTCTGTTCTGGGGAAAGTCATCTCCTTTGTGCATAGTATCAGCCATTGCTTGTTGATGATGCATACTTGGTGTCTCAGTCCTTTGCTGGCATGAATTTTTTTTGTCATTGAGGCACACTGTGCTTCCACCTCTCTGCCCCCCTGAGCACACTAATTGCAACAGCTTGTTCTTCTTCATTCTTCCATTGGGGGAATACCTCAAGGATGTTCATCCAGAGTTGGCCCCTGGAATTCCTCTATGCGTTTCCCACATTTCACTGATAATGTCACATTCACACAGAAAGTGAAAGAGAATGCTTTCAGTCATTCCCACAGCCCTATCTTAACCACAGCTAGTATAGTTCCCCCTGCTCCTGTAATTCCTAAAGTGTAGTGAAAATGGAGAGGAAGCTGCAGAAGTGTGTTTAGGAACATACAAGCAGTATGAGAAGTATGGATACCCATAATGCATCCGCCAAACATAGTCTAACCTATCCTTCTGTTGGAACAAGTAAAAAAAAACATGAGAGATTACTGAGAAGATCTTTTGGAAGAAAGGGAATTTGTTGGGGAATTAAAGCTTAATGCCACAACACACCCTGGTATTAATGAATGTCAATGAATGCTGTTTTAAAGTTACAGGCATCAGAATACTAATGACTTTGTATTTATTATTTTTTTTAATATTATGATATTTTTGTGTTTTAAAATTTGTAAACTAAAGTTTTTTGTTTTAGTATTTTTAGTTGTGTGACATTCTTTAATGAGCTTACATCACTTCCTGGTTATAATGTATGATGTGGGACAAAGGCACTTAACTAAATTCATTTGAAATATTGTGCTTTGGTGAATATTTGTTCAAACTTTGGGGCTGTTGAGTGAACTGACGTTACTGTTCTATAGAAACAACTAAAGGTAACATAGGAGCCTTCAGTCTTTTGTGGTTTACTAACTCGCACAGCCGATGTGTGTAGACACCATAATCGAAGGATCTTGCTTCTTCGTTCTGTGTTTTTTCTTGGGAGCCAATGGATACCAGTGCAGCCACCAGTATAATCAACTTGCCAGCACAGAGAACTGGATATAATTATTATGATAAATATTCAGTCTATGAAGGTATTGTACATTTTAGCATCTTACAGTTCCAGTTAAGTAGATCATAATTAATGGAACGCTATAAAACTTGCAAAGATACTTCAACCAAAGGTGCCTTTTTTCTTTTTTTTGTAAACTTTCCATAAGACTCTAAAACTGAAGGCAGATGGGATGGCAGTATCTTAATGTGGCAGTTTCTCTTTCCAGCAGCATTTTACTAGCTGATTTCCTCTACAAGTCTTCCATAACAGGTGAGGTACTCTGAAGTTACTGTGGGGAACACTATCATTTACCACTGGGAATAAAAATACTATGATGTTCCGTAAACCTCCACTAAGGAACGCTATACAAGCAAACATACATAACATATTCTCGACATGACATCCTAAAGGTTTAGCAGACATGCATATATTTTTACTTTATCAGCAGTAATGAAATATCACACCTCATAACATTAAGATTGGATGATACTATCCATGTTAGGTTTCAACTTATTGGTGATTTTTAGGCTTTCTTTTTATTGGACTATTTTTATTTGATTCCATTGTGCTTTTAAATTAGTTATATCTGTAAGACAAATTTTAGTTTTCTAAATGGGACAGTGCTGAGAGAATGTTATTTTTGATGGTGTCTCTTGAAAGCAATTTATCACAATCAAAGGTAACCTTTTAGTTCTCTGAGGTATAACCATCTAGTAGGTCGAATATAACTTCCTCAAAGAAACATTTCAAAATTATTAGCTGCCAGAGTGGGCAAGTGGCCAAAATGGAAAGTTCCTAAAACTGCTACATTCTGCAGTAGCTGCTCATTTATAGTGACTGTGAAGAAACAAGTCAAGAATTAACCTACTTGCAAAGTTGTATTCTTTCTCTGATGAAATACAAATTAAATTAAATAAGTTAAAGAAATCCATGGCAGCTGGAATTGTAGGGCAGTCACACTTCCAAAATAATATATCTCTATCTATATATGTATCTATATGTGTGTATACAGTGTGTGTGTGCCTTCATGCTTGCGTGTGTGTGTGCGTGTGTATGTGTCCATTCTGATTTACTGGTTTTACTATTTCTTGACAGTTTATGTAGGTGTTCTTTTTTTGGCACTCAAACATATCAGTACCTTATAGACTGAGATTGTGACATTTGGTGTTTAAATTTAGGTATGTTGTACCATAATTAATCAGTAGCTGCCAGCATACTAACCTCCTTTTCAAAATTGCTAGCATTTATTCACCTTTAAAGAGAAAAGAAACTGAATTTTACAGAAAGTCAGCAGTGCATTGTTAAAAACACAGAGGAGTACCACAGAAAAACAAAACAATTAGGTCATGGCCAATATAAAATATAACTTCAGTTTTTAGCAATGAAGGTCCATCAGTTATTCAAGAAGCCTGTAAAGTATCAGATAAATTATACAGCAAAAGAGGCTCAACAACACTCAAGCCAAACGCTGGCTCTTAGTGACAAACCAATGCCACAATCACATTAAAATGCTTCTGAACCAGTATTTTATTTATCTTAAGGGAATCAGTTGGAGGCAAGTTTTACTTAAATTTGTTAAATATAAATTAATTGAAATTAATAATTAACTTTTTGCTTGCTTTTTTCATTTGTCTGACTCCTATTTTATGAATTGGGTATTACTTAACTGAATTTAGTTGGGTATTTTAAAATCATTTTTTGGTTATCTAACATTAATTTCTCTGAAACCAAGAGATTAAAACCTACAGATTAAAGCATGTACATCTACTCACTGATCACATGTACTTCAAATATATATATTTTTTTATTTATTGATTTATTTATTTACCCTTTGTTCACTGGGTTAGTTCCACAAGGCCAGTGACTGCTTTTCAGGGGAAACTCAAAATGGCATTCATACTGAGTAGAGGAAATTTGGTCAGACCATCAGTGAACTTCTCCTGCATTTTTTCACTGTTAGGTGACAGAGGGCTATTAAAGTGGTTAGTAGAGACATTCAAGATGGAGAAGGAGAGAATGATGACAGTGAGATTGAGAAAGAAAATATGGGAAGTGTTGTAACCACAGATCATCAGGAAGTTGTGGTGTCAACAGTGCAAGGAGGATTTATTTATTTATTTATTTTATTTATTTGCCATTTGTTAACCGGGTAAGTCTGGCTGGGCAGATGCCCTTTTACAGCAGAGACCCAAGGAGAAAAGCTCTAAATACAAAATTAAATTTGTTACAATGAAATACATATTTAAGCAACACATACAATGAGAATTTGATTCATTTTATACAAAGTGTGAAGCAGACAAACAATCTTAAAAATCCATGGATTGACATGTACAAGAACAGATTAGAGAAGAGGGGAAGGAAAGGACATGCATGTGAAAAAGGAAGGAGAGAAGTAGGGAAGTACGAAATTCAAGTACACAAGTCATAGTGGGTTCAATGAACAAAGGGGATCCAGAAAATGGAGGTAATATAAAATGAAGTGACATGGTGGAAAGAATGCTTGACGAGGAAGTTAAGGAGAGTACTACTGTGGAATCAGAGAAGGAAGGCAGACTACGTGGTGCATATTCAGCTGACAGAGAAACTTGCTTTAAAGGTATGCACTCGCAACAGGGATTCAACAAAAATCACATGAAAGTGTAACTTTGTTAAGAAGCAGTAAAAAGACATCCAAACTGGAAATACTGAAGCAGACTGGATAACACAGGAAGGAGGGCAGGAGACTAAAAGAAAAGGGTTAGTGGGAAGAATTAGGATTAAAACTAAAGAAAAGATGGATCGGTTTAAACTGCAGGATATCTGGATACTGTTATATCTGGGGACAGAGGATTTTTGTGAGGTAACTTGAGAAACTTTTTCTATGCTAGAGAACTCTTTGTGTGAAGTGGAAAAGAATGACTGTCCCTTGGAAAAAATACATTTTTCAGAAATTAGCACTGAGAAATCAACAACTGGCATTAAAGAGACCGAACTGAAAACTTATTTTCTGACTGAAGGTAACAATGTACATGAAATTGAAACGGTTTATGATGCAAGAACTGTATGGTCTTCAGGTGGGAAATTTGAGTAACTTTAAATATGTTTGAAGGGAAGGTTAAGCATGCATCAAATGTGACTAACATGAATGGAAAAAGAGGTATTGCAAGATGCTGGCAGCAGCCAAAAGCATAGTTTTTATTGTAATGCAGAATATCATTTGATGCAGGAATGTAAAAAGAAAAGATGCTGTCACTTTGGTAAAACAGATCATGAAGCTAGGAACTCTTTACCTAAGTGTAGGAAATGTAATTATATAGGTCATTTTTGGATGGATTTTCTGTTGATACAGGAAGAAAGGCTAGAGGAAGAAAAACACCTTTTAGATAAAACACAGTCTGAGAAAGATGGTGCAGCTACGAATGATGGGGGGATGAGGAAGAGAATATTCTGAAGCAGTGGTGGATAAAGATGCTATACAGAAAACTGAAGCAATAACAGAATCAAATACGGAAGTACAGATACAAAGCAAGTTTAATATATTAAGTAGTAATGAGGTAGAAGAAGGGTATATGGAAAAGTGTGAAGAAAATGAGCAGAAGAAAGTAAAATACATTGGGGAAGACTGAGAAGTAGAAAACTAAAAATAAAAGTTGCATCCACAAATGATGGGGATAAAAGGAAAAGGTTAATGTTTCTGTGCTAGCAGCAAATGTAAACAGGATTAGAAATAAAGACTGTGACAAAATGGTATAAAAACATGGACATTATATGTTTGTTAGACACAAGGTGCATTAGAAAAGGGATGAGACAAAATGGGGCTTTTTGAGATAGAACATTTTTGTCAGTAGGAAATGAAATGTGCTCAGACATAACAGATGACAAAAAGTGATGAAGTAAAAATAATGGATGTAATAGTAATTATACCAGGAAGAATGGTAATATGTGATAAAAAAATAAAAAAGAATAGTTAAGAATGAGTGAAATAAGCATGTATGAATATGATAGACATGAAACATATGTAAAGTGTATACAGGATATTGTTGTGCCTTTTTCCCCATTTTTCAAATTACTGGTCAATGTTGAGGGATTTCATAGTGATGTATTCATTGGGTCTGCCAATTTTGTAGGTAGCCAGAATTAGATATTTCTTAATGAAGTTATGAAACTTGCCACTTAAAAGTATAAACAAGACTCTTGTGTACATTAAACCTAACAGTTGCTGCTGCGGAATCATATGCTGCATTATTATATATAATTGTTCGAATTTAATACAGAAAAAGAAAAAAAATTACATGGGTAGAACAGAGATATTAGGGGTATTTAAATAAATGAAGGCAAAAGCATGCTATCAATGCAGAAACAATGTAAAAAAGTTAAAGTCTTATATAACTTGCATGCATGGCATGGTAACGTTACTGAAAAGTGCTAGTGGATTTAATGCACATTATGATGTAGATGATTTTGTCTAACATATAGTTTAGTTTGTTAAACATAAATCACATTAAAGTGGAACAGAAATTCTCACTAGTCATAATGCTATGTGCATTGTATACAGTATCATCAACAGTAGAAAATAGTACAAAAAGAAGTCAAAAAGGCAAAAGAAAGTGGATATTCAAGAATATAATTTTACCCAGGAGAGTGTCAGGGACATAATAATGACTAGAAATAATTGCTTCATTTCCACTTTGAATTGTCGGTAGTTATCTAAGATTCTGATTAGAAGGGGAATGGACGTCCAAATCCTGGAGGTGTAGTTGGATTATAGAGTGTTTCCAGCTGTGGATTATGATTTTATCAAAAAATGTGATCACATGGGCAAGAACTCAGCATCTATCTAAATACTGCAATTAAACTTATGTTCTAAATCCATTTATTTTCTTACCTGATAACTTCCCAGTCTCAGAACCTGAAACCAAGTCCTACACACCAGTGGTGCTCATGTGGACAATGGAGCTCAGCATCTATCTAAATACTGCAATTAAACTCATGTATTTGTGTGCATTTAACCACCAAGCCTATCTTTATATACTTTGTATAAAAGCATTCCACTCCCCATAATTAACTGCTGCATATCACCGTGGCTGACTACAAATCCCCCCACCCCTACCACTTGGATTTATCTGTATTCTCTTGCTTAACTTTCCAGTTCTATCCATTTTACCCTTTTCCCCATTGACCCTCTTGTCTTAGCTTGGCTCCTGATGGTAGATTGCTGCATTTAATAACTAATGCAACACAAGATTTCAGTGCATATTTTAGGTGCTTACAGATTGTTATGATCAGCTGCGAACAAGGTTTAGCCCACTCCAGGCTCACTCTGCTCCTCTACCCTACCCCATTCTCACCCACCCCTTTTTCATCACATTTATACTCCCCTAGACACACTCCCTCACTCATGATCCAATCACTCTCCCCCATTTCCTCCTGAACATTTCCCCTGTGACAGTTTGCACTCCTTTCCCTAACATTGCTTTGACATAATGGCTCCCTTCAACAAACAATACTCCTATTCCTTCTCTCCTTATTTCTCCTGCTTCTAACACAAACAGCACTAAGCCCAAACTCATTACCTACCAAAACAAACTTTTCATCTCAACATACATGTTTCGCTTATTATTCCTATTCCAAAATTAATCCTAGCCTATATTATACAACTCCTCTCCTCTGTGCCAAAACTCACACTCTGTCCACCACCTATCCCTTACATTATAGACTCAACACTCAATACCATTGCCCTCTCTATATAATCTCTAAGCTCTCACATTTTGTACTCAATCTCTACCTTACCCTTTCTTCCCTCATCTGTTCCGATGACATCCACTCTAACCCTGGGCCTTAAACCACTCTCATCTTTAAATTCGAACTTCGCTAAAAGTTCAAAAACTCTTTACATAACTACCCTAAACTTTCAAAGTATCTGTAATAAAACTTCTGAGTTACATGCCTGGCTCTCAAAACAGTCCCAATATCCTAGCTGTGGTTAAAACCCATTATACAGTACTCTGAGTTTTTTCCACCTAACTATAGTGTAATTAGGACAGATGGACATAATAAAAAAGGAGGTGGCGTTGCCATCATTTACCCCAATATCCTCAATATCTCACCATTTACAGACTTTATTCCTCAGTTTCAAAAAGCTGAGATTCTGCTCTCCTTTCTGGCAATCAGCTGCTCTAAAAAACTTTGTATTATTGTCCTATACATCCCTCCTGGAAATAACATACCAGTACTAGAAGATATTCTGTCTTGGATTTCCCATACTATAACAAATGAAACAATTATCCTTGGTGACATGAATATTGATTGGGCTTCCACTTCCTCCAAACAATGATCCACCAGCATAAATCTAGTTCACTTTACCCAAGTAATCACTACCACTACTAGGTACAACAATAAAACCAATGAACGATCAATCATAGACTGGATTCTGGTCTCAGACCCCTCTAAATACATAACTTCTGGCACCATGTCCAACTCCATTAGTGACTACCTCCCTGCCTGTGCTATGTGATCTTGCTCATCCTCCCCAAAAGTCCACAATATCAAACTTTTCCAAAACCTATCAAAATTTAGCCCCCATGCATTTAATAGCATACTGAATAGCTTTACCTGGAACAGTCTTCAAACTCTTCCATTGGATGATGGTCTGCTCTACTTTAATAACTCATTTCTAAAAATCTTGGCTAGCTTAGCTCCTACCAGATCCAAAAGAGTCAAAATCAACCACGCCCTCTGGGTAACAAAAATCACCAAAGAAATCATGGCTAAAAGGGACAAAGCTTGGAAATTCTGGCTTAAATCTGAAAACCCTCTTGACCACATTCATTACAAATAGCTCTGAAACCAAGCTAAAAAGCTTATCTGTAAAGACAAACAACAATACTTCTGGAATCTAAAAAGAAATAGAAAAAAAATAACCCCGAAATATTCTGGTCTTCCATCAATAATCACTTAAACCCCGGCACCAAGCCCAATTTCTGCCCACATCCCGACATGCCTCCTGAACAAATAGCCACCACCTTTAATTCCTACTTTATTGATATTATTGCTAACATTACTGCTTTTTCTTTACCGCTCCCAAATAATTGTATTCCTACACCATTTTCTTCTCCCCTCTTACAATACACTTTACCGCAAAATCTCCCTAATACCTCACCTACCCTATATGATCCCTCTCCAAGCTTTAACACCCCCATCCAAACTGCAAACAACAATCTTCCCAACCAGAATTTAATCTTTCTCCCATCCCTACCTCCTACATCAAAAAACTGCTCGTGAATTTAAAGCCCTGCTCAAATCCAGCTGATAGAATTCCTGCCAAATTTCTTAAGATTACTGGCGATGCAGTGGCCTACCCTATCAGCATTCTTATTAACAGGTCTGTCTAGGAATCCTATGTCCCTTGCCTCTGGCAAAAAGCAATCATCCTGCCACTTCATGAAGTCGGCCCATCAACCGATATCTCTAGTTTCCGACCCATTGCTATACTTTTTCCCATCTCTAAAATGCTAGAAAAATGTGTGCAAAAACAACTCCTTCACTACCTAATAAACAACAAAATCCTCTCCCCAACACAGAATGGGCTCCACCCAGGTCACAGCACAACCACTGCTCTAATATCCTTCCTAGACATGGTCAATAAAGCCCGAGAGTCAGGTCACACTGTGTCAGCCCTTTTCTTGGACCTGTCAAAAGCATTTGATACCATCTTTCACTCTCCTCCTCTCCCAACTCTCCAGTATAAGACTAACCACCCAGTCACTTAATTGGTTCAAAAGATCTCTCTCCAGCAGAAAACATGCTGTTAAATGGCAGAACTCTATATCTTCTTACCTTCGCAACCCTATAGGTGTACCCCAAGACTCAGTTTTAGGCCTTCTTCTATTTGACATTTTTATCAACAACCTCCACTAAGCTATCCCACATGGCTCCCTAGTCCATTCTGCAGATGACTCCACTATAGTCTGCTCTGCTCCTAACACAAATATATTACAAAAAACTACCCAAACGTTTTCCACAGTAGAAACTTGGCTTCACAAAAATCACCTTTCAAACTATCAACAAAGCTGACCTCAATATATTCTCTCTTAACTCTACCAAAATTGAGCTAGTAACCCATTCTAAATTGTTAGGGATAATAATCAATGAAAACCTTAAATTCAAGCTGCACATCCAAAATAATATAAATCAGACTCGCAAAAAACTTGGATTACTCTACAGACACAATAAGTTCCTCTCATTACCAACAAAACAAGTGTTAGCACTATCTTAACTGTTACCCTCTCTGACCTGTGGCGCATCTTTACTAACCAACCTGCAGTCTTCCCTGAAAAATAAACTGGAAACTTGCTATAACAAGATTGATAAATTCACTACAAATTGTTGCCATTCTACTCATCAGTGTTTCGCCCTAAGAAAATTACAATGGCTACAATTCCCCCACTGCCTATTACTCCTTCAGCTCACAACTACACATAAATTTATTCATAAACCACAGAACTGCCTTGCCCTTAGCTCCCTATGTACCCTTTAAAACCCCACTAGGCCACTACGATCTGAACACCAACATCAGCATTAAATTCACAAACCCAAATTACCTGTAGGTAAGTTATTATACTCTTGGAATATTGCCAGAATATGGATTAACCTACCTACATTTATCTGCATTGAACAAAGCCCCTCTAACTTCAAAACTGCTATGTACAACTATCTCTTCTCTGACTGGACATGCAACTATTCAGTTGCTTCCTCTGCCATTACTTAATTCTACCAACCAAACCTAAATATGTAGTTATTCTAGTTCCTGCTCCAACTACTGTTTTCTTGATAATCCATAACGAACTCTTAATTACTTAATTCTTCCTGTTTTCTCCAAATTCTCTAACCACTTTTCCTCTTCTCTCTCCCCTTCCATTTCCTTCTAGTTCTATCTTCTTCCTTCTCTCCTATCTTCCTTATTCTATGTAACACCCAAATATACTTGCATTCCTTGGTGCTCATAACTGTATAACATTCTCCCTAGTATTATGTCATATTGTTATCCTCAGTACTATGTTTATTGTTTAATTTAATGCTGTGAGCATGATGTTTTATTAGTTTATCTACTTATATGAATTTCTGAAATTGTTTGATACTTATTTGAAACCTTATGTAAGTCTTATTGTAACCTTGGAGCTTTTCTCCCTGGGCCTCCACCGAAAAAAATGGGCTTATTTTGGCCCAGTGGACTTTCTTGGTAAACAAATGCCAATAAATAATAATAATAAATAATGAAAAAGATGTTTGAAGAAATAGACATATTCACCACCATAAACCTTAATAATTATGATAAGAGACTATAATTGTAATTTCAGGAAAGAAGTCTCAAGACATAAAAGAAGTTATTAAATGCATGAATTTAATTTTATGGGGGAAAGAAGCTGGACCTATTACAGAGGTATAATTAAAACAGAAATAGATTATAGTTAAACTCAAAAAATAAATATGAAATAAATAATAGGAGGTGTGAATACTGCAAAATTTACTGATCTTAAAAGCAATATGCGTTTAAGGTAAAGAAAATTTTATAAAAAAAAGGAATAAAAAGGTTGAAAGCAGACTATAATATAGTAAAGCAAGAAAAAGAGAAGTTGTGGTCTAAACGTATGACCATGAGGGAATATTATGGAAACTACACCTATTGGTGGGTTGTATATAAAAGAAATCTAAAAAGATATGTCTAAACATTGAAAAAAAACAAAGAAAATATAATAAAAATGTGCATAAATTTTGAATGAGTTTAAATTTAAAGGTGAAAAGGAAGAAAAAAATGCAAAATTTAGAGAGAAAGAGAAAATTATATGAAAAAATAGGGAAAATGTTATTAATGTTTATACATTTTTAAAGAAGAAAAAAGTGTCTCTATGGTTAGAAAAACATGTTAAAGTAAGAGAAGTAAAAATAAATGCAATGTAGGATGAAAAAGGGGTTATATAGCATATACCCAAGAAGAAATTATGAAGACAGCTGAGAATTTTGTTTATGAGATTATTAAAAAGAAAGATGTGCAAGATGAAATATAGAAAGTTATGAAAAAAATAATACACAAGGTAAAATGAATAAGAAAAAGAAATAAAGGAAAATGAATTACAAGCAATCATAAGGGAAGTAAAGAAAAGTCAGCAATGGGTCTAGATATATTAGGGTATATTATTTGTGGAGATGAAATAATAGGTTTATCATATATTAAATTTAATGGTTAAGATAGGGAATAAAAGAAGAAAATTGTGATGGGATAATGAACTAGAGAACAATAATATTAGGAAACACAGATTTCAAAATATTTAGCAGAATTTTGCAATAAAGGTATTAGACAATGGTGTTTTTGATGTTAAAGGTGAGGAAGCAAAACCGATGTTAATAATGGTTTAAAAAGTTTTAAATTTGATACTAGACTGAAATGAAGAAGCAAGAATAGTAATGTAATTTTGTAAAAGGTTTTGACACGGCTAGTCATGATGAGGCAATAGATAAAATACTTGAAGCATGTGCTATAAGTCCCAGCTGGTGAATCTGGGTATCCTGAGGCAATATTACAACTGCCTCATGTACATAGACATCTCACTCCTCCTACCACAAAACACTAACATATGCGAGAGATGCAATTATACAGCCAAACTGAAAGCTAAGCTGTCTCCACCCAAGACTGGAACAGACAGTCAAGAGGAGAAGATTAACACTTGCACCAGAACTCCAGCTGCACACAGACCTACTAAAACAGCACTGGCAAAAAATACACATAAATACACAAAATCATACTTGGAGGCTCTAAATAAAAACCTGCAAAAGCATTAGAGACCTCCAAAGCAGACACCCAAACAACCTACACTTCTCGTCACAAACCAGACAACATATAAAACACAAAATCAGTGTGCCGCACAATCACAACCCTTAAGGTGAAATAACATACCTAACACACTAGTAATAGGTGACTCTATAGTCAGGCACACTGACTTCCACTCACTAGGCTGGACAAGCAGAAGGTTACTGTTAGCTGCCTGTCGGGAGCCAGAATCCGTCACATAACACAAGCACCCAGGTCACTCCAGAACAAGTACAACTATGACTCTGTCATTGTTCATGTTGGTGTGAATGACCTGAGATGTACCTCACTGGACTACATGAAAAGAGACATGGAAGAGCTCTCTGATCATCTAGGCCAGGCTGGTATGACCCTGACCCTGAGTAGCATCCTACCCTCACCAAGAATGATACCTCAGTATAAAGAAAAAATGATCAATTTCAACAATTGGCTAAGCTTCTGGTGTCATTCAAAGGGGATCCAGTGTCTGTCAGCCTGGGACAACATGCTCGACAAGCCACGTTGCTTCACAAGAGATGGCTTGCACCTGTCACCCCTAGGCTTTCAAATACTGGCCAAGGCTCTTGCTGCCCCCATAGTGCCTTTTTTAGGCAAGGCTCAAAAGTCAAACCCACCTCCGTAAACAGCACAATTAACAAAAAACTGAGGGTTATGCTACTCAACGCCAGGAGTTTAAATCTCAAAATGCATGTGCTCGAAGCACTCCTCAGTATGGAGAACGTTGACATCTGTGCAGTAACTGAAAACTGGTTCAAGGCTCCAGAGAGCAACCCAGCACTACCGGGCTACAACTCATACCACATGTTTCGGCCACAGAACATGGACTGAAACACAAAAGGAGGGGGTGTATCCATATTCATCAAGGATACCTACACCTCCAGGTTAGTGGCACAGCAAGATACCTCTGAGATCATCCATGTGCAATTAACATCGGGCAAATCTGCAATGCAAATTGTGGCCTGTTACAGATCACCCCCCATGACCCAGGACCACCACTCCACCTTTCTGGAGACACTGGAAAACATGAAGGTCCTCCTGAACACCCTGATATTAGGCGATTTCAATTACCCTACCATGCACTGGGAAAACTACTTGAGTACAAATTCCCAGGCTCAGCTCTTCCTGGAATTCATCAACTCAAATGCCCTGGATCAGCTGGTAAACTCCCTTACCAGAGGTGAAAACATATTGGACCTGGTCATCACCAACATGGGTGACAGATGTTCCACACCGAAGGTCAACCCATCACTGGTTAGATCAGACCATAAACTAATCACTCTGGATGTCCACACCCCACCACCACCCCCAACTAAGGAAACCACAGTAAAAAACTTTTCTAAAGCAAACTTCACCTTACTTAAGACAGAGGTGGTAAGTTTCACAGCCCCCACGCTAAAGGATAACACTGCCCAAGATGCAGAAACCTTTACAAATGCACTCTATGAGCACCTACAAGGATGCATGGATCATGCCATCCCTAGCAAAACCAAGACTCACTCCTCTAAGAGAAGGAAACCAGTTTGGTGGACCCCTGCAATAAACAGGCTATACAATAGAAGGAGGAAACTAGTTCAGAAAAAAGCAAATCCCAAGAAGGAAAGACATCCCTGATCAGTATTAATAAGAAACTAAGGCCCCTCATGAAATCATCCAAGGCTAACTTTGAAAGAAAAATAGCCAGGGATTCCAAAGATAACCACAAAGCCTTCTTTAGCTATGTTAAGAATCTAAGTGGCAACTCGCAGATATGCACTGAACTAGTACAAAATAGCACAAAATATACTGAACCTACTGATATTGCCAACATCCTGGCAGATAGATTCAGTGCAAACTTCACCCCCTTTCACCTTAAAAAAGGGCCCACAACAATACCGGAAAAGTGTAGCGTCCCAAAAATCACAGAAGCACAGGTGAAAACAGCCCTTTCAAAAGCCAAAAACACAGCATCAGTGGGACCAGATGGTGTCCCAGGCTGCATCTTGCATTAACTACAGAATGAACTAACCCCCCACCTAAACACTCTGTTCAGCCTCAGCCTCTCCACAGGCTACATGATCATAGAATGGCGCACGGCAACAGTTATTCCTCTCCATAAAGGAGGGGCCACAACTGACCCTGGTAACTATCTCCCCATAAGCCTGACTAGCCTGGTCTGCAAGACTATGGAGCGCATCATCATGGGAATCATTAACAAAGACATTGGGAACCTCCAAACACTTGACTTGACCCAGTTCAGCTTTGTTAAGGGCAGATCATGCCTACTAAACCTGGTTGACTTCTTCGAAACAGTCACCAAGGCTATAGATGAGGGAAAGGTGGTTCACACAACCTACCTTGACCTCGCCAAGGCTTTCGACACCATTCCCCACTTGGGTATTACAGAAATACTCACCAGCCTGAACATAAACCCCTACATCACAAGATGGGTTACCAACTGGCTTAAAGACAGAACTCACATGGTAAGAATAGCAGGCTCCAGGTCAGACTCTAAACAAATCACAAGTGGTATCCCGCAAGGCTCAGTCCTGGGACCCCTACTGTTCAGCATATACTTCTCAGCAAACACAGGAGGACTATGGCTAACCAAGTTCAGCGATGAACCAAGTTCAGCGATGACTGCAAACTCTGAGCCATAATTGACTCTCCAGCTGGCACGGACATCCTCTAAAAGGGCCTTACTGAGATGGACCCCTGGTGTCAAAGTCATGGCCTCATGCATGTACCTTACAAGACACCTGCAACAACTGGAAAGACCACAGAATTTCCTCACCAAGAGGATCACTGGCCTCAAGCAGATGCCCTATGCAGCTTGACTGAAGAAACTTCAGCTGTACTCAGTTGCATACCGCCTACTCAGAGGTGATTTCTGTCTGACATACAAGGCCATGTCCAACCCAGAATTGATGGACATGCTCCACCTAAAGAAAATCATATCCCCTTGAACCACATGCTCCAGGGATCTAAACCTCACCACAACAATAAATAGGATGTGCTGGAGGGATAGATTCCTGTCCCAGAGACTTCCCATGCTCTGGAACAAGATTCCAATCTACATTAGGCAGAGCTCCTCGCTAAACCTCTTCAAGAGAAATCTTGACGAGTGGATGGGAAACAGAAAGTTTACCCCAGGGATCACTTCAATGGCTCTGCTGGACAGAGGCACAGGGAACTAATCTATGGGGGCGGCGAAAGCCAGCACATTCCGGCTAGGCTTATAAATGCCTTTGGGCAGATAGCCTAGTACCTACCTATGAACCTATGAATTACCACATAGGTGGCAGCTCCCTTAATACAGAAGAGGTAATAAGAGATCTGGGGACCCAAGTAGATAGTAATCTCTCCTTTGACAATCATATTGCCAAAGTAGTTAGGAAATCCTTCTATGTGGCCCATCTAATTACTAAAAGGTTTGCATCTAGTAATAAAGAGGTTATAGTGCCCCTCTACCCGTCACTTATTAGACCCATCATAGAGTACAATGCCCCATTTGGGATGTACCTCACAAGACACTTCCAACAGCTGGAAAGACCACAGATGTTCCTCACCAAGAGGAACACTGGCCTCAAGCAGATTCCCTATGCAGCCCGACTGAAAAAACTCCGGCTGTACTCAGTGGCATATTGCTTACTCAGAGGTGATATCTGCCTGACTTACAAAGCCATGTCCAACTCAGAATTGATGGACATGCTCCACCTAAAGAAATCCAAATCACTACGAGCCACTCGCTCTAGTGAGCTAAACCTCGCCACAACAATAAATATAACATGCTGAACCTACTGATATTGCCAACATCCTGGCAGATAGAATCCTTCCCCCTCTCACCTCCAAAAGGGCCCACAACATGCTTTGGAACAAAATTTAAAATTACATCAGGTAGAGCCTCTCACTAACACTCTTCAAGAGAAACCTTGATGAGTGGATGAGCAACAGAAATTACACCCCTGGGATCACTTCATTGGCTCTGCTTGACAGATGATCAGTTAATTAATCAATGGGGCGGCGAAAGCCGACACACTCTGGCTAGGCTTATAAATGCCCTCGGGCAGATAGCCACTTAGTACCTACCTATGAACCTATGAACCTATAAGTGAAAGAATAGTGAAAGTTGTAAAGACATGTTATGAAAATTCTGGGATAGGTTGATGGTGAATGGGTGGCTTGAATGTAAAGTAAAAATAGAAAGGAGAATAAAGCAAGGTTGGCCCCCTAAGCATGTGCCTGTTTGATTTGCTAAGGAATGTTATAAAGCAAATATGTGAATATGGGTTAAAATGCAGCATGGGAGTTGGATAGTAGGAATAAAATGCCAGTATGAATGTCATATGCAGATGACGTGGTTGCAGTTGCATGAAATAACATGGATGAATGAAGTAGTAGTAGTATTAAACAAAGTAGGATTGCAATTAAACAGAGATAAAAGTAAAATATATGGTGAAGTGAGAAAAATAAATAGTCTATATTATAACAGAAAAGAAATAAATATACTAGGTGAATATGAAAGAGTAACAGAACAATGGAAAGAAAAAAAAAATTGTGAAGAAGTAAGGACACTGACTGCATGAGGAAAGGTTTCACCCTGTCTTTCTTTAAAAAATATATATATGTATTTGAAATACCTATATATAGCGTACTTAGGTGGAATTTTAATGTTTCTGCATAATATGGAAAATGAAATAATGGATATTTTTTAAATTTTATTTGGAGTTCAAGATTAAATCCTATAAGAAGGGGTATAATGTACAAAGGAAAATGAGAAAGACAGTTACATTTGAAAAACAAATACTGCATACCTGTTATCTGTGCATTTGTTTTGGAAAATGTTGAATGTGAGATATAAGGAAATATGGAATACAGTAAACAGAAAATATAAAAAAGAAAATATAGAAATGAAAAATATATGATTAAAATGAATTTATGTAAAATAGAGATTGGAAAATGTGATATTAAGAGAAAGGAATTATATAAAAATATAATGGATAATTCTTGTTTAATATATCCACTGAAAGTATTAAGGGAAAGCGATACATATAAAAGAAGGAAAATATCTGAACATTTTTATGAAGCAAGTGTTTTTTGTGGAGGTTAGTGCTGAAGAAGTTACCTGTAAAAAGTGATATGAAATTCAATGTGTTGGAAGAGAGAAAATGTAAAGAATGTAATATAGAAGAAACTACAGAAAATTTTCCTGAATTATATTAATAAGATGTAAAATCCTGCGGTGGTGGTGCTGCAGTAGCGTTGTCGCCTCACAGTTAGACGTTGCCTGTTCGGTTCTCAGTTAGAGCGTCTTCTGTGTGGTGACATGCGTGAATGGGCATTCCTTCATTGAAGATTGTGCATTAGGCCCGGCAAGCCAGTACGTAAAAATCTACTGCCAATCATAAGCGGACTGGAGTTCCGCTGTGGTGAACCCTAACTGGGAAAAGCTGAAAGACACAAACATATTAATAAGATGTAAAAATCAATATAGGCAGAATAGAAAAAAAACACAAATACATAAAAATAAAGATGGTTCTATAACGAAAGCATGGAAAGGAAAGCAAAAAGTGAAACTGAAAACTAGGACTGGATTTTTATTGCTGTATGGATGTTATGAAAAAGGAGATGTGGAAGCTTATTATGTAATAAAAATAGAGAGGATGAAGGTTTCTTGAAGGAAATAAAGTGGCTGCTATAGAGAAAGGGATTAATGTGTGTGTGTGTGTGTGTGTGTGTGTGTGTGTGTGTGTGTGTGTGTGTGTGTGTGCATGTGTAATACATGTATAATCTATAGGTCTTCTATCAAAATAGTGAAGCACACCTTATCGTGTGTCAGAAGGTCGAAGGTAAGGGTGCAAAAAGGTAAAACTGTGACTGCAAATCCTGTCAACTCCGAAACATCGGCATGTAGTTTGTGGTCACAGTTTTGAGCACTGGTGTTTTTAATTGGATCATACTACAGTGTGGATCAGGAAAATTATCTATTCTGGAGTTAGAATATATAATTAGCAGGGGGTGTGGGAGATGCAGAGTGCCTGCCCCCCCCCCGCAAGACAGTAGATGTGTATGTGTGTTTCCTGTTTTTTCAGACAGTGAGTGGTGCATTACGTGTCAAATGTTGATTTTTTTTTCCTCTAAAAAAATTAACATTCTGAGATGGTATTTGTGGTTCCAGTTCAGGGATGTGAATATTCGTGGTAAGTGGTTTCATTGTTTTGCTAGTAAACATATATATATATATATATATATATATATATATATATATATATATATATATATACATATATATATGGGTCTACTTCTATTTCCTGAATTCACACTTAATTGAACTACAAAATGATAACACAATGTCGCTGAAAATTTAGTTTAACATACATCCAAATCACCATAATTTAACTCCTGGAAATTAACCACTTGGTCACTATGATGAATTTTGCCCTTTTCACCACTATAGTGCAATCTCACAGTTGGTATATTTAATTGGGGAGGTGTGAGGTGCAAAGCTCCCCACTTGGGTGGGTTTGACTTGCTTCAGTTTCTTTTTAAAGTGTTGGTGGTCATGTGGATAGTTTCTTGTGGTTAAATTGCGGTGATCCGTGAGTTCATTAAAGTAAATTTTCAGCAATGTTGTCTCGTTGTTTGATCTTTTGTGGGATTTTGGCAAATAGAAGTAGATCCAAATATATATATATATATATATATATATATATATATATATATATATATGGTTCCACTTCAAAACATCTAAAACCGAGAACATCTAAACTGATAACATCTAAACCATAACATCTAAAATCCATAACTTCTAAACCATAACATCTAAAACCCATTACATCGAATTTCATAACATGTAAAATGCGGATCATAACATTGAACACTACAAATCGCATGCAAATAACATCCCCTCCGAATATAAAGAGACCAAACTAACAAACACACTTTTTACTACGAGATCTTACTACAGTGGGAAAAAGTTAATTTCCTAACCCCACTGTATCATGATCACCATAAAGAATGTACACATAATGTCTATATCACTTACCTGTATAGCCTAAAAAACACATACAGAGTGGCAAAATAAACACTGTATAAACAGTATAAATTTCTACACTATATAAATAATAAACTATAGAAATAAAAACTACATCTCATAGTGATACCACAAAATTAACAGATTAAACTAGAACATTTAAATGTTTGATGATACACTATTTCATATTATACAATTCCTCCTCTAAAACGTGCACGCTGATTGGCCAGCCCAACCAGCGTGCCCGTTGTAAATCCCTCAATATACTAATGGAAAAAGGTCCGGTCGCCTGGACTTTTTCCGTTAGTATAAAACACTGTCTCGCTATGTTAAAATAGTTTAACATAGCGATACAGGTTTAAAAAATGCAACGCAGATCACCGTTGCTTTTTTTAAAGCTGTCTCGCTATGTTAAACTCCTTTAACATAGCGACACAATGTATAAGCAACGAGATCTTGCGATCTCCATTGCTTTTAAACCTGTCTCGCTATATTAAATGGGTTTAACATGGCGAGACAGCTTTAAAATAAGTAACGGAGATCTCCGTTGCTTATTTTAAAGCTGTCTCGCCATGTTAAACCCATTTAATAGCGAACAGTAAAAGCAACGGAGATCTTGCGTTCTCCGTTGCTTTTGCCAACTCTGATGTACTGCGTAGGCATGCAGTACATCAGAACTGTGAATACCAGACAGCTGTGGAAGGGCAGCAAAGAGGCATTATACAATGTCATTATTTAAGAAAAGTAATTATTTCTTTTCTTAAATAATGTCATTAATATAACAATAACCCACTTCTGGGTGTGGGTAATGCTGGATTTACCCACAGTTGTCTTTGTTTGGTCCTTGGGCCGCCTCTCAGGACCAAACCATGCCAACCGTGGGTAAATCCAGCATTACCCACACCCAGGCATGGGTTATTGCTATATTATACATTTTAGATGTTATGAAATTCGATATTATGAGTTTTAGATGTTATGAATTTTAGCTGTTATGGTCTAGATGTTATGAATTTAGATGTTAAGGGTTTTAGATGTTTTAAAGTGTAACTATATATATATATATATATATATATATATATATATATATATATGTCTACTTTACATTACTGAAAAGTCAGAAACCCGAAGACGAAATGCTCGAGAAAACAAAATGAAACTTACAATACCGAACCACATCTTTTTCCCAGGGCAAGGAAACACTTGCCCAAAACTACAGTACAACACACCTCAATATCTAAACCCACCTAGGTGGGGGGCTATGACCCCAACACCCCCTCAAAATATACCAACTCCAGGATCACACTACAGTGGGGAAAGGACATTCCCCAGGATTCACGAAGCCTCCGTGTAAGAGTTATAACTCTTACACGGAGGCTGCAGTTAAACGGAGTGATGTCAGCATGCTTTGCATATTCATGAGAGCATGCTGAATCACACCTAAGTCTAACACGGTCCATGTAAGACAGTAGGGGGCGTGTCCGTAGGCCGAGCCCTGCAAGCGGACACGCCCCCAGAAGTGTAAAAGTGCCCAAAGTAGACACCCACAACAGAGTCCACGGAAATGTGAATAAACACAACACAACACATGCCCCTACAGACTATAAACATAAAAGATATATAAATGAACATGTTATATATTTTTTTAAATTGTAAAGATGTTTAACCGTGTGTGCGCTCGTTTGCGCGGGCGTGCCCGTAGCGCAGCTACAGTTAGCAGTCAGTGGGAAAGCATATAAGAACTAAATATGCAAAATAAGCCAGGAAGCAATAGCGTAGCGGTAGAGATGCTGGCTGCAGAGCAGGCATCCATGGTTCGAGCCCCCACAACACCATTTTTTTTTTTTGCAAAATAAGCAGGAAACAAGTCCCTGACAAATATGTACACATAAAACCACAAGTTATGTAAAATGTAATGAAATAGCCCATTGATATTGAAGACATGTGAGGTACCAAAAGAAGAAAAAATGCCAGATGTGCTCATAGCTGAGCTACAGTTTAACAGAGTGAGTGCATGTGCCCATAGATGAGCAGTGGTTTAACTGGTGCAAAATGCGTGCCCGTAGCTGAGCAGTCGTTTAACATGTTGAATCTATGTGCCCCTAGCTGAGCTGAGTGTAATATGCGTGCCGATAGCCAAATGAGGCTTAAAGCAGTGTACCCCGTTTGCGCGGAGCTGCGCACCGCGCAAACAAGCTAACTGACGGGCAACGTTGAGCAAGCCGTATCAAAACTGCCTTTACACAGACACACCCCTCAGCATGTCTAGACAGTCATGAAAAATAAAAAGCAGTGGCCAGGTTCGAACCCAGGATACTATACACCATAGTCAAGGTGCAGAACCACTAAGCCATGACAGCAGTACGTAGAAATGCAATAATAGCTAATATATAGGAATGAATACAAACTACAGCATGACAATGCAGGTTTACTGAAGTTGATACAATTCCAAAATGGCCAATCACAGATATGTGCGGGAAAAACGGACTATATAAGCCCCATAGGCGGGAATACACAGCATAAACGATTGTAGAACAGACCTGCAGGCAGAATGTCAGGAGTAGGAGAGGGTAGTCGCTTTTGAGCACAGAGGTGGGGTGTTGAGGAGTCCAGGTACATGGCCTGGCTCCTAGTCCACAATCATGAGGCCCAACTCATGCAGGGCCAGGTCCTCTGGGGAGCATACAGGGCTGAGGCGTGGGACCGGTTGGCTCATGATCTCACCAGTGCCACAGGGATTCCAAGGACAGGTGAGCAGGTCCGTCACCACCATGTGGACCTGAAGAGACGCAAGCAGGACCAACTGAACCTTTGGATCCAGGAGGCCCAGCAAACACCCAACGCCCCACCACTGAGTAAGTAACATTCAATTATGTATGTAAAAAGTTAAACTAGCTGATATTATGGAGATGTGTATTCCAATATTACTTCATTTATATTACAGCTGCAGGTGTCCGTTCTGTGAACCGCAGAGCCTATGGCGATAGGCTGGTGCGGTTGCGCCACCAGGCAGGTCAGTAATCCACTACCAGTAACTGTAAAGAAATATAAAAGTATGACAGTCAGCAAAAAGTGCAGTGTAGTCAGTAAGGAATAAAATCTGCAAGTAACAGTGTGAAAGTGTATGCAAGTATTGCTTGATTACAACAGTTTTCAGCCTGTAAGTTTAAGCTAAACATGAAACTGTCCGACATATATCCTGAAATAAAAATGCCCTGCCTGTAAGAAAATAGTACACAACCTGCAGCAGGCTGAAAAGTATAGCTGCAGAAGATGATGAAATCACATGTGTGAAATATATCCCTGTGGAAATACTGAAACATGACAGAAGTGAGACTGCTGGAAAGGATTGTAATAACTACTGTTAAAACATGTCAATAAAGCCTAGAAGTACCATCCTGAATAGTAAAATGAAAGCAAGTGAGAGAGTGTGAGAAAGTGCCATGAATCCAGCAATACAGTAGTAATAACCCCTGAATAAAGTATACTGCAGGCAAGACAGAATGAAATGCATGTCAGATTCAAAACCAAACAGCTAAATCTGTTCAAAGTGTTGCTGCATCTGGAATGTGTATCCCAAAATCAGGATATGTTGCTCTCAGTCTGCAATATGCAGATAGGATGTTTGTCTGATATACCAAACATCCACACTTGTCTACAGCTATATAAAGCAAATGTAGCCCTGATGTAGCTGAACAAAGCTAGATATGAATGTGTATGAAGAACCATAACATGTATATTGATGTTGCATTAACAGTCCTATCACCAAGTTGAAATAGTTAACATATAGGAAACTGTAGTTAGAACAGTAGTGTGTATATAACTGTAGCTATTAGAAATGTACAGCATATGTATTGTTATTCAAAGGTGTTAATATTACTTTCTTCACCCCACCCTATAACTACATATAACCCATTCCACGTGAAAATGGTATGTGCAATCACAATTAACACCCCTGGACGTTTGTCCTGTTGGGTCATATATATTTGCATGTCTGTTGATGTATCTGCCCTGTTCATACATCCACACCTGATGGCCTGATGCCATCAATTAACCCTGCATGTTGTTGGACTGTGTATTTCTGTTCAAATTATGCATGTGTTATGCACGCTGTTCAATGGTGTGAATATCTGGGTGTTTGGTTAATGGGAATACTAATGCATGCTGTTACAACTAATTGTGAATGGTATTATATGTCACTAACCCAAACTGTCATGACATAATGCAAAACATAGTACGACAGGGAAGGCGGGTTCCAGCAGACCCACCTCTCCCACCTCAGCTGGCGAGTGCACCTGGCACTAGTGCCGAGTCCGGACCCTCCTCCGGTGGCCCTGTGCCACCTGCGGTGGAAACGCTGCAGGGGATGGGGCTCGCCCCCTCTGCAAGTGTGGCGGAGGAGATCCACCACTCACCCTCTGTAGCGTCCGGACTGTGGTGCGTGGGAGATTTGGGACTCTGTCCTTGAGCCCCACGCCAGCTCGAGGCACGGTGGTGCAACTAACGGGCATGCCTGTTGCCCGCCTACACAGCCCCAGCACAGCCCGTCCTGGGCAGTGAAGGAACAGTGGCAACTGCCTATGGGTGGGGATATCAGTTCCACTGTTGCCATCTGTGGGCTCATGGGCTCTGGATATCCAAACCTCCGTCCCCGTCAATTGTGTAACCCCCACACATGTGTCATACACCGCCCCTGTATGCGTCTTGTTTGTATTGTCTGTTAACCTACCCAACCTACCTCCCCAGCTGTACCGACTACCTTCACCTGACATACCACTCTCACCTGAAAAAAAAAAAAAAAAAAGGGCACTCTGTACCCACAAAAAAATTACGCCCCATACATAGCTGCCCATTCCGCACACATGTCTACTGGACATGGAACCTATCAATTCCAATTGGCTGTACAAGTATTATTGTTGTCCTGACACCTCTCTCAGGGGTGGAAGGTTTCAAATGTCACACCAAATTACATATATATGCACAGCTGTTGCTGATGAAGAAATGGGCAGCTATGGGCCTTACCTACATCCCTCCTGCACATCCCAAGCTTGTTTCCCTACTGTCTTACCCTCTTTGTGACCCCTTTTTCAACACTTTCCTGTCTCCCCATTTTTCTTTTCTTTCAAGGAAAATAGCGCGGGTGTGTGCAAGAGTAAGCACGTTTAAGTGGTTGTAATCAGGTGTGCGCTTGTGTGCGCGGAGCTAACCGCCAGTGCGCATGCGTGAGCTCCGCGCAAACCAGCGCTAACCTGGTTACAACTGCTTAAAAGTGCCTTAGTCACTTTGATTGACAGGTCCTGTACTCAGTTCAAAAGCAAAATAAAATCCCACTGTGAGTCCCGAACCCAGGACCTTGGCAACTGTAGTCTGCATGACTTACCACTAAGCCATGACTCTTATACAAGAACATTGTGCTAAAGTAAATATATCATGTAACAGTAGGAATGAATGTAAAGGGAATATAGATGTGTAGTACACAAAGCATGACATTTAGAATTACTATCAAAACTGGTGGATTTCCATAATAGTAGTGTGTGAACAGAAACAGCCATGCTAGTTGGAAGCTAGTAGGTAATAATGTCACTATAGCACCTTGCAAGACACACACATACTCACAGCAGGATAAGCACTGCCCATACCCCACAACCTCTTACAGAAACACATCTGGACCAAGTAATAAAATATGTGGAGCAAAGGCCCAAAACCAGGGACACATTACAAATAATGTTACAACAAACGCAGACAGTTCAGAAAGTAACAGGGTCTACACTTTGTGGGATGTTTGGAAGGGTATGCAGTCAGGAACTTGAATGTTTGTCACCATATTCTGACTTGAGCCCAGAGTGACTTGCCAGAAAAAGGTGTGCATGAGATATTGACCAAATTATGAGGCAGATATGTGGACAACCTGCAAATATCTGTACACATGATGGGTCCGACACTACCATATTTGAATAGTTAAGAGCCTAGACATAGCAACAGTGAATGACTTACAGGGATGCCCCACATACCCCATGTGAAATGTACAAACAGTAGGCAGAAAGGTGTAACACATGCAATGGTAACTATGGAGTCCAGAAAGTATTCACCACTTGCATGGCAGAAAAAGTGTAGTAATACATATGCTCATGCTAACCCACAGTCACAACTGCAGCATACCAGACATTTTAATGGGTGTACCCCACTGATATGTACCATTCCATGAGGCACATAACAGATGAACTTGAAAGTCTCTGGGGCCTGCTCAGCAGCATACTCAAATACCCTAATAGATGTCAAGGCCCACACCATGGCCAGACCACACATGCTGTAACACCCTAGCAGATATAGCAAGCATTCCAAGGTGTGAATATACATGGAAAATAGGAAAGCTACAGCAGCACACTACAGTCAAGACACCTAGCAGGCATACAAGTAGTGACTGTAAAGGGCAACTATTGAAGCCTTAGCAACAGAGTGCAAGCAAAAGTGAAAGGAAAGCACACACACACACACATTAACAGTAGTAGTAGTTGTAGGTGTCAGTGTACATACACAGTTAGTACAGGAAACTGGAGAAATGAATGGAGGAATGTTAATCTACAACACACCTGGAAATATGAGAGAGATACCAACCTTTACACTCACAGAACATTGTCCACAGCATAACAGCATGGTCCCTGCCCTTAACATCTGAAAGGGCTACGCCTATCTCGCACACCTTTTTATAGCACTGTTCTGAAATCACAGTGAGAACTGCAATCAGTACACAACTGGCTGCATGCAATTAGCAAATGCTGGCTAACAATTGGTGCAGAGGCCATCACATGGGCATATGCAGATACCTACAAAAGTATGCTGTACTCCATGTCCACGCATGCAATACTTTCATTGCACCCTGAGAAGGACGTGAGAGACAGACAGAGAGAGAGAGAGAAAGAGACAGAGACAGAGACAGAGAAAACTGCAATTAAGCAGACAGAAACAAATTGTTCAGCAACAGCTACCTGAAAGCTGACAACTGGGAAGTGGAGCAGCAGGACAGAGAACCAGACAGCAACACAAGCAGCTGTGACAAACACAGGTAATGTAAAGTAATACTATAAAGGTCTACATACTGTGAACCCTCCATATGTGTCATTGGTCTGTATCCATATGTATATGAAGATGTGTAAAGGGCAGGGACATACAGCAACTATCAGTGAAGGCTGTACATACATTTGTATGTGAGAGCATCTATGTGCACATATCAATGTTGTTTGATTGTAGGTTGTAGTGCCATGTACAAAGTAGGTTACACAGTTATGTATGTTTAGCAGTATGTTAGTGTGTGTATACAGTATGGTAGACAAATATGTTGATATACCTGTCTAACATATGGATACGTATGTATGTCAACATATGTATGTGTATATATATATATATATATATATATATATATGTATATATATATATATATATATATATATATATATATATATATATATGATATGCATATATGTATACATACATAGAGAGAGAGATGTAGGAATACATAGACAGATGTAGATAGAATATTGTACAAACATATCTATGTAATGCACACATACAGATATAGATATATGTAGATACATATACATAGACAGACTGATCTGACTACCTACAGGTATGACTGTATATGACGACCTGCAACACAGCCTGTCCCACCCTCTCTGTCACTCACACCCCCTCTGTGCCCCCCCTCCACATCTATAGCAATATATGTACATCAATATATATATGTGTATATGTATACGGGCATATATATATATATATATATATATATATATATATATATATATATACATATAGATATATCTATATACATATATATATATATATATATATATATATATAGAGAGAGAGAGAGAGAGAGATGTATATAAATTCTGAGTGAGGCACATGTGTACAGATGTATTGCAACAGGTGCCTGGTGACAAAGGCATGGAGTGAACACCAGTGTCAAATCCGGAGTACCATACCACATTCCAGATCACCTTCACCAGTAACCACCAGATATGTGATTGGCTGCCCACCACTGCATGTGTCAGGGGTGAGCAGGGTCAGAAATGTGTACAATAGTGGCCCCAATGATATTCACAGTGGTACACTATCCCTGGAATGCCTGCACATGGTATGTGTCAGCGGACATGGTGAGTCAGGTATGGCCTTCTTTAGCTATGTTAGAAACCTAGGAGGAAACTCCCAGATATGCTCAGAACTAGTTCAAAATGATGTGAAGATTACTGATCCTACAGACATTGCCAACATACTGGCTGACAGGTTCAGTGCAAACTTCTCCCCTCAAAAGGAGAGATATCTATACCAAATGAGTGCAGCCCCCAAACATCTCCAGCCCAAGTGAGAACTGCTCTCTCCAAAGCAAAACACAGCATCCATGGGACCCGATGGTGTCCCGGCTTTGTGCTCCACGAACTCAATGAGGAATTAAACCCACAGCTAGGACAGCTGTTTAATCAAAGTCTTACCGCTGGATACGCACCCAGGAGTGGCGCACTGCAACTGTGGTCCCACTTCACAAAGGCGGTGCCTCCACAGACCCTGGAAATTACCGCCCATTAGCTTGACTAGCCTTATCTGCAAAGTCATGGAGAGGATCATAATGGACCTCATAAATAAAGACATAGGGAATTTGCAGACTTTGGATCCAACCCAGTTTGGCTTTGTCAAAGGCAGATCATGCCTTTTAAACTTGGTTGACTTTTTGAAACAGTCACCAAAGCCATTGATGAGGAAAGGCAGTCCATACAGCCTACCTCGATCTGGCTAAGGCCTTTGATACAATACCCCACTGGTATCATTGAAAACTCATCAGCTTAAATGTTAACCCATACATCACAAGATGGGTTGCAAACTGGCTGAGTGACAGAACCCACAGGGTCAGAGTTGCTGGCACCATGTCAGACTCAAAGCCTGTCACAAGTGGTGTCCCACAGGGCTCAGTCCTGGGCCCACTCTTGTTTGGCATCTACTTTTCCGAAGTACAAGCAAACACAGGAGGGTTATGGCTGACAAAGTTTGCAGATGACTGCAAACTGGCCATAGTAGAAAACACATCTGACACAGATATCCTTCAGAAGGGTCTCACAGAAGCGGATAACTGGTGCCAGAGCCACGGCCTAAAGTTAAATGCCAAAAATGCATAGTCATACCCTTCGGGAAAACAAGGTTACCCCTAGCTACCAAATAGGTGGCAATCCACTGAGCACAGAAGAAGTTATCAGGGACCTGGGGACCCAGGTTGATAGTAGTCTGTCATTCGACACCCATGTAGCTAAAGTAGTTAGGAAGTCCTTCTACATTGCCCACCTTATCATGAAGGGATTCTCATCTAGATCAAGGGAGGTCATAGTCTCCCTTTACTCATCACTCATCAGACCAATGATTGAGTACAATGCCCCATTCGAATGTATCTGACCCGACACTTGCAGCAGCTGGAGAGGCCACAAAAGTTCCTCACCAAAAGGATAAAGGGTCTCAAAATCGGTCCTATGCTGCCCGACTGAAAGAACTCCAGCTCTATTCAGTCGCTCGCTGCTCAGAGGTGACCTTTGCCTAACATACAAGGCCATGTCAAACCCAGATTTGATGAATATGCTTCACCTCAAAAATCTAGATCCATCAGAGCCACAAGGGCGGAGACTTAAACCTCGACACGGCTATTAATAGGGCGTGCTGGAGGATAGATTCATCACCCAAAGACTCCCTATGCTGTGGAACAAAATCCCGGTACATGTGAGGCAGAGCACCTCGCTGGCCTTGTTCAAGAGAAATCTTGACCAATGGATGGGAGATCGCAGATATACCCCAGGAATTACCTCAGTGTCACTGCTCGACAGAGGCACAGCAAAATAATGGGTATAGTTCCCCATACTAAAGGGGTGGCGTAAGCCACAAAACAATGGGCTAGGCTTATAAATGCCCTCGGGCAGATAGCCTAGTATGAACCTATGAACCTATGAACCTATGACATGTAGGTCGGTGTACCCCTCCACACCACATAATGGATGCCATGGTATGGACCTCACATGACAGCTACAGATATGGAGAAGGACACAGTGACATGTACAACACTGTGACAATGCACTCAAACACATTACCAATGCACAGTGACTGACAACACCACAGAGTACACATATGCTACCCACATAGAGGTTACCACTCCCGGATTTACATATGGAAGTCACACCCATGACAGATGTCCAACAACCATAGTAACACCTCACACCATTCACAACCTAAATGTCTGCTGTGTGTCATTCGTGCCACTGCAATAGTGTGCACATGTGGAGGTAAGAGTTCCTACCCACAGATAAGACATACCCTGCAATAAACCACACAGTGTTAAGAAGCAAGACTCCCCATGAGTACATGTCACACATACCCCTGCTGAATGTTAGTCAGATAGGTAATATGCCATATGAGTCACCCTGTGTAACTGTGTGACAGCAGCAGGTACCATCACACCACATGTGTCACAATGGTCAGGGTAGCAGAACAGTACGCTGCTGTAGACACAGGGCAATAGCATATTGTATAGTATTGTATTGTAATGTAATGTATTGTGTTGTATTGTATTGGTATGTTGAGGTGCCTCCTTCATGGAGTGGAACCACTGCTGCTGTGCACCAGTGTACAGGTACATATCCTGTAGTCAGGCTAGTGTTACATAGCACTTCTATATGTGTGTTTAGCTCCTGTCAGAGGTTATGTAGCATGCAACTGGGGATACCATCAGGTCCCATCCATGTTGTGTATTCTGCTGTCCTGCGGGTGTCTCTCACCTGGACATCTGTGATGACAGGGAGGTTACAGTCAGCTGGGATAACTATGCCTTATTTCAGGGAAGAGGGCGGGGTGACACCTGCACTGAACCTGTCTGCCACAATGTTGTCGATATCTGTGGTGTCAGTGAAATATTTGTTGTTGTGTACTACCTATGGGCATAGAGGATGGCTCCTGACCAGGTTGCTAACATAACTGAAGAAGGCCTTCTGGTTATCTGTAGTGTCACTCTTGATTTCCCTCTCAAAGTTGCCCATGTATTTTGTATGATGGAAAATAGATCCTTACCAGTGCTGCTCAGACATGCCCTCCCTTTAGTGAATTATGCTCTGTCTTGCAGTAGCTTCCATCTTCTGTAATTTATTTTATTTTATTTTTATTTTATTTTACATTTGTTGACCGGGCTAGTCTAGCTGGATATATGTCCATTTTCAGTAGAGGCCCGGGGAGAAAAGCTCCACTAGTTGTAACAAGTATCATCATAAAAAGGCATTAAAATGTTACATTATAAACATAAGAAATTATACCAAGTTAAACAGATAATATTAAATGAACAAAAAAAAGTTTTTTTTTTTTTTTTTTTGTGCAGTGAAAGTTAACATGGGAAAGGGTGAAGGAAAAAAGAATGAGGTTAATCTGGATTAGTACAGGAGCAAAGCCAATGTTTATTGAGATACATTTTCAGTTGTCTTTTAAAAAGTAGGAAAGAGGTCAAAGATGTGATATCAGAGGGTAGTTTATTCCATATTTTTCCAACAGAGTTGGAGAATAGACAGTCGCCTGCATAATTGTTGGATTTGGTAATATTAATCTGAAGTTTATTTGAAGAACGTAGTTGTTTCAGGTTATTGTATGGTGAAATAATGCTAGAAAGTATTGGTGTGTTAGCTGGCTGATATAGAATCTTATAAGCTATTAAGAGCTGTTGAAGTACAAGTTGGTTAGGAAGTTCAATCCAGCCTAGTTCTTTTAAGTTCAAGCAGTGATGAGTTTGAAAAGGAGATCCTACTGAATCGAGCTATATTATAATAGGATGTTGCTAGTTTTTAATGTTGTGTTTGGAAAGATTAGTGTAAATGGGGGAAGCATAGAGAAGAGTAGAGATTAGGTGAGATCTAGCTATGGTGGAATTTGCTGTAGGTGTTAGGAAAGGTTTGATTCTATAAAGGGATCCTATTTTTTTATTAACTAATTTTATTGTGTTGTTGATGTGAGAGTCAAAGTTGAGGTTATTATCAATAGTTATACCTAATAGTTTTGTGGTCAAGTCAGGAGAAATGAGAGTACCGTCAGAGGAGGTAAGAGTAAAATATGGTGGAGTAGATTTACGAGTAGGTGAAAAAAGTAACAGTTTGTTTTTTTTGGGGTTAAGGAGTAGACAGCGGTGAGAGAACCAGTGTTCTACAGTGTTAAAAGCTTTTTGAGTAAGAGACTGGAGTTCTGTTTGAGAGGTAGCAGTACAGATTATAGTAGAGTCATCTGCGTATTGTATGCAGGTAGTATATGGGATAGCAGATTGTAGGTCGTTAATAAAGATTGAAAATAGAAGAGGGCCTAGGATAGAGCCTTGAGGTACACCTAAAGAGATAGGGAGAAGATTTGAGAGTGAATTTTTCCAGAGTACTGCCTGCTGACGATTTTCAAGGTAAGATGCAAACCATGATAAGGCATGATGGTCGAGAGCAAGAGATTTTAGTATGTGTAGTAGAAGTTTATGATTCACCATATCAAAAGCTTTGGATAGGTCGATGAAGACTGAGGATGATAGATAGTTGTTGTTACGGTTAGTGTTGATGGAGTTAGTAAAGGAGAGTAAAGCAGTAGTGGTACTGTGTGAAGGTCTGAAACCATGCTGACAGTTAGAGAGTAGGTTGTTATTGAGAAGGTGATTAAGTATTTGTTTGTGAATACATTTTTCCATGATTTTAGCGATTGGTGAAAGGAGTGCTATTGGTCGAAAATTAGAAAGATCATTGGACTTCCCCCTTTATGTAGTGGTATGATATGAGATATCTTCCAGATAGAGGGGAAAATTCCTTCCTTTATAGATCTATTAATCAGGATGGAAATAGGGTAGGCTAAGACTTTAGCTCCTACCTGCAGGAATTCTGCAGGCAGTTTGTCTGCAGAGGGAGTGGTAGGTTTTAACTTTTGGAGCAGTGATGAAATAAAGGAAGTAGAAACAGGTTGTAAGTGGAGGGTGGGAGGTGGATTTGATGTAGGTGGAAGTAGGTTAGAGGTATCAGGAGATAGATGACTAGCAAGAGTTTGGATAGTATTTATGAAGAATGAGTTGAAGTCATTTGCTATTTGTGTAGGGTTCTCAGGGTTAGAGTCCTGGGGGTCAGGTGTAATAGAATGACCAGGAGATAGTAGATTTTTAATACTGGCCCAGAATTTTTTAGGTTCCTTATTGGTGGTTTGTTGCAACTGAAGGTAATAGTTCTTTTGTCTGTCAGGATAGCTCTTTTTGTGCTGTTTCTTAGCTCTCTAAAGTTTTGGCGATCAGTTAGATTTTTAGTGTTACGCCATTTTGCCCAAGATTTGTTTCTAAGAATGATTCTATGCCTAGTATTATTAGTTAACCAGGGTGCTACTTTTGTTTTGGTTCTGATGGTTCGACTTGGGGCATGTTGGTCCAGAATAGATAAGAATGTGGAGTTGAAGTAATCTACTGCTTCATCGAGGGGGAGATATTTTAGTGGGGTCCAATTACTTTGTTTTAGTTCGGCTTGATAGTGTTCAGAGTTAAAATGCTTTTTCGTTCGTAGTGTTCTATAAGTGGCAGGTAAAGTTAGATTGATTTTGTGTCTAATGACATAAGTTAATGAATGGTCACTTAGATCATCTAGAAGGGTACCAGACTGGTAGGTTTGTTGGGGGGTATTAATCAGAATCCAGTCTAAGATGGATTCATGGTTGTTGGATTTATTAGTTCTGGTAGGACAGTTAATGAGTTGTGTGAAGTCATATAGGTTTATGTGGGAGGTGGGGTTTATACTATTGCAGGAATTCCAATCAATATTAAAATCTCCTAGGACTAGTGTTTCTTGGGGGAGGTTGCTCGACAGCAAGCTAAGGATACATTCTAGAGTGTTAGTGTTATTTCCTGGGGGGAGATATATACAAATGATATTAATAGCTTTACTAGGGTTGATTTGCAATTTGGAGCTGATTACTTCTGCATTATTGTTTAGAGGAAGATTCAGATTTATTATACTAATTTGAAGTTGTGCTTTGTAGAGAATTGCTATGCCTCCTCCCTTTTTGGTTTTGCGGTCAAGTCTAAAGATATTATACCCGGGAGGGGTAATTTCATTATCCTTAGTAGTAGGTTTTAGCCATGTTTCTGATAAACATAGGATATCAAATTGGTGAACATCTAAAAGGGCATGGAGTTGAGAAATTTTGTTACAGATGCTTCGTACATTAAGATGAGCTATTGTGAAAGAATTAGTATAGGTGATAGATGATATAGAAGAAGTTTTGTCCTGTTTTTTGAAGCTATTAGTATTTGTGTAATGTGGGCCAGGGTTAGGGTGAATATCCCCATGCAACAGTGATTGGAGGAGTTTGAAATATTGGAGCTGGAACTGTTTATGTAAGTTATAGATTATTTTTTTAGTTTTTTGTTTGCTTAGCTTAAGGTGAGCAAGTTTGTGGTATCTGGCAAGTAGGTAGTTAGGTTTGGTAGTCAGATTTAAGGTGATTGGAGTGAAAGGTGAGGTAGGTGTAGAGGTGTGTTTAGAGGGAAGCACAAGAGTAGAGAGGAGTGGGTGTTCGTAGGAGGTTAGGAGGTAAGTAGTTACAAGACGAGGTAAAAGTGATAAGCAAATAAGTGTTCGAAGGTATAGAGGGAGGAATAATGTACACATTTTGAAGGTTAGGGAGGTGAGAGAGAGGAGGGGAAGAAGATAGAAGTAGAGAAGAGAAATAGTAGTATGACTTTAAGTGGTAGAGGGGAGGATAGGTTTGAGAAAGGTGGGTGTGGTATGAGGTGGGAGGGGTTGGGTATGTGGATAAGAGATTGTGTCTGATTGGTTGGGGTGTGTTCACTGGCGGTATAAGTGTAGGACCACTGGGCGGTGGGATTTGGGGGCAGGGTAGGGGGCGGAGTGAGCCCGAAGGGCTTAACGGAGCGAGTAGAGACAAGAGAGCAGAGTGTGGATGAAGACAATCAGCAAAGTATGGAAAATTCAGCAGGTAAGTCTGGGAGTGAGAAAGTGTAGCCACAGGTTTGGACACTGATAGGAAGATGGTCAGGGTGAGAAAGGAGGGGAAAAGTAGTAGGAATGGCTAGTGCAAGGAAGGAAGGAGTATAGGCGAGACTGAGAAAGCTAGGAGCAGAGTAAGGCAAGCTGAGAACAGTGTAAATAAGGTAAGGAATTTAGAAATAAGGTCTGAATTATGATGCAAGAAAACTAAGTTTGAGACAACACCAGGAGGTCTGATACTATGGAGGAAAAGGGAGATGCCCAGTTAGAGACCGGTAGTCTGAGTGGAAGTGAGGAAAAGCAGAAGAGAGAAAGAAAAGGGGTTAGAAGTAGCATTTGAAACAATGCAAGACAGAAAAGAAAGGCTTTTGAGAGGGTATGGCTGCTGGCAAACCTGTCTGAGAGGCTTGGTTTTCCAAGCAAGGGTCTCTTCAAGCAATTAGATAACAGTTTATGTGTACCAGTGTCAATACATACTTTCACTGTCTTTCAAAAGCAAAGTGTGTCTTTGGAAGCTGTTAGAGGTTTTCTTTACTTTGCCCTATTGTTCAGTGGTGTCCAGCTGGGAGATGGCAGGTATTTGGTGCAGAGACAGACTAGAACACAGTTTTAGTACTATAGAAAAGGAGAAAAAGAGGTAGTAAGGTTGGCAGCACAAAAAACAAAAATGGAAGTTTCAAACACTCTACAATAGCAAGCAGTAATAGTACATAGTAATCATTAATCAATACAATTCAAATAGTATCAGGTACTATTGTAAAAGCAGAGCAATGAATAGCTTAAACAGTGGACTAAATTTATATAAGGTTGGATAAAGAGCTACAATAATAGCAAGGGAAAACACTTTGTTGAGTAAGTTGACAAAATTATATTGCTATATCAAAGAAAATTGCCTAGCATAAGTATTGGAAAAGTCACTATATCATACTGTTGCTACTATACAGGCCTTAGAGAGAAATACTGAGACTGTTTAAAAGTCCATACAAAACTTAACATCAACAGTTACACAGGTAAGTGAGCGTATTACAAGATAGCAGCATGCCTTCGAGGTTAGTCCGCTGTTCAGAATAATTAATAGAAAGCACTCTAAAGCAAAGGCTCTAATTCAAGTATAGTACGTAGATCAGCTACTTTGTAAATCTAAACACATTCTAGCTGAGTATATCGAGCAACAGTAACAGTAGTTAAAAGTATATATCAGATACGGAGAGTAGTTACTTTGTAAATCTGCGCAAATTCTGGCTAAGTATATTAGGCAAAAGTAGCAGTAGATAATACAATATTTGATTAAATAATATGTATACTAAGGTAGTAGGGCATCTAAATTATAGGACAGCCCTACAGTAGTAGGAGTTTAGCACGTGGCAAACGCTATAGCGGTGGTAAGGTCACAGAAAGAGGCTCAGCCTGAATATTAGCGTATATACATTACAAGATTTAGTTTAGAACAGTAATGCTTGTAATCAGTTTGGTGAGACTCAGTAGTCGACATAGAGCAATGTGCAGGTATAGTCTGCAGTATTACACGAGCAAGAAGCCACTAATAATATATAAGCGGCAGATTCAGACGGTATTGGCTTAGGGCTATGATGTTTGAGCTACACTTCAAACAACAGCACAGTTAAGCCAGTTCTTGTTTTTATAAAAATAAAACATATAATCCATCTGGCGAGACACTATTGTCAACACAAGGTAATTTGCTGATAAAGTTAACAATTCACACTAAATAGCAAGCCATTAATTAGTATGTATGCGGCAGAGGCAGAAAAGTATTGCTTACGGTTGTATTACTATCAAACAGTTAAAACAGCAGCAAGGTAACATAAGGTAACAATGATAATAGGCAGAGTAGACTAAATATGTAGTAAATGTATACTCAGTAACATCGCTGACTATGCGAGCATTTATATAGTGTATCAGTGAATCAGTCAGACTATCGCATAACAGGGAAAAAACACTTAAAATACTTTAATATTTTTCTTTCTCTCACTCTCTCTCTAAAAATTTTCTTTCTCAGGTACATGGCCCACCCGCGGCATCCCACCTACTCCACAGCTGAGGATGAGGAGATACACCAGAACCTGGTGCGGGATTATGCAATACTCTTTTCCCGCACCAGCCAGAATCAGCAGGAGAGGGCTGCACTGTGGCAAGACCTTGTCCGTCGGGTAAATGACATAGGCACGCATAATAGGACATATGAGCAGGTACGACATCACTGCAGTGATTTAATCAGACATGTCCGTCAGCGTGCATCGGATATCCACAGGCAACAGGTCGCCACAGGTGGTGGGGTGGCTACACATCCCCCACTCACCAGACTGGAGGGACTACTTATGAGTGTAGTGGCTCCAGTTCACCAGCAACAACAACAGCAGCAGACATGCATTATGATGGAGGCTGGAGCCACACAGCAGCAAGACAGTGAACGTGCAGGTAATATGCCATATGTATAGTTGACTGTTGTGTACACTGGTAGTTAATGCATGTGTGAGGTGTGTCCTTGGTTTGTAGCTGTCACCATAGTATTTAATGTGCAAGTGTGATATCCTCAGTATTAGCTGCTGACCTGTGAAAGGCGACTGTTGTACTCCTGACCTGTATCATACTCAGTAACAATGGCACAGTTGTGCCCACTGACATTAGTTTCTTCACGTCTGCAGGACCCTCTGGTATAACAGCAATGCAGCCTATCCATGCTGGTGAGTGTGTATTAACAATTCCTGTAATAGTGTTGATAGTAATAGTACTATTTGGCTCACTTAGTAGTGCTTTTTGTATGCATGTAGGTGTGTCTGTGTGTTGATATCACGCATACTGAGTACTGTACAATTGTGTGAAACTGTGTGCATGTGTGCATGTGTGCATGTGTGCACCTGTGCATGTGTGCATGTGTGCACCTGTGCATGTGTGCACCTGTGCATGTGTGCATGTGTGCATGTGTGCACCTGTGCATGTGTGCATGTGTGCATGTGTGCACCTGTGCATGTGTGCATGTGCACCTGTGCATGTGTGCATGTGTGCATGTGTGCACCTGTGCATGTGTGCATGTGTGCACCTGTGCATGTGTGCATGTGTGCACCTGTGCATGTGTGCACCTGTGCATGTGTGCATCGCTGGTAATGTGTAGTCATTGTAAACTGTGTTTCCTGTTTCCTTCCCACAGGTTCTGTTGCTGCTCTGGTGTCATGTAGCAGGGAACCTGAGTCAAGTGCCGTGGGTACTGATAATGATGACATCTGTGTAATGGCACAGGAAGGTATGCCAGGGTCCGCCATTGGTCAGCCGATTGACAGTACACAGCTGTTGACCCCATCAATGCGCACAGTTATCCTGCCAATACACCCTTTGTCACCACTGTCCCTAGGTGATGGACAGCATACAGTGGGCATTGACCAGGATAATGTGGTATCTGTGGCACATGCCTCCCCACACAGCAGCCATGGGCATGGCCCAGAGATGGTACCACACAGACAGATGTCCAGGGGTTCTTGTGGGAGCATCCATGGGCGTACTGCCCCTGTCAGACGTGCCCACAGAGGTCTTACAACCTCAGCTATGTTTCGGACTGTCATGCTGTCACAGTCACGTATGGAACGGTACACCAGACAGGGTCTGAGGGAGCTGACAGCATGTCGCACAGCCATGACTGACAGTATGCGTGACATTGTGGCTGCCATCCATGATTTCACCGATGTCATAGACGTTGTGGGGACATATTAGACCGGTTCCACAACTACATGTCCATGAGCCAGGGCGATGGTGGGCGGTTGAGGCATCGACGTGGCTGTATGCCAGCAACAGCAGCAGCTGGCAGTCATCGCGGATGACAACAGGGCCGCGGCCGCCCCCGTAGTGCCAGCAGCAGCCCCAGCAATGCTGGGTCTGTGCTGCCATCAGACCGCCCCAGGAGACCACGTGCACGTGGCTCTGGCCAGGCCCGACAGGGATCTATGTCCAGTCAACGAACACCTGCTTCTGATGACAGTACCCAGTCTGGGTTGGTACCGGATATGGTCCGTAGCACCCCTGCAAGGCACAGGTACCGTGTCCGTGGCCAGAGACACTGATCTGTATGACCTGGCAGGTACAGTCTGTGGCTGTCCACAAACACCAGTATATGGCAGCCATGAGGTGGAACTGTGTGCATCCATACACACATGCAAATTGACAACACCTAGGGCTACCGCATACATGCACACACTGCATCAACATTGCCCCACCTTCTACTGCTGTCCCTCACCAACACACATACACATACATGTCAATTGGTGGTATGGGTGGCTGACTCAGGCATACCAGGTTCACACCCTGTGCATATGATGAAACTGTGCCACCTCCTGCAATCTGTAACAACTGTGCAGGTACAGGTTAACATGTTGCTGATGCACAGGGTGACCACATAGATGTGTAGTAATAGTATCATGTTGTTAACAGTACTGTGTGCTGAATTAATTGTGGGTATATCACAGCATGCCTGATGCAGTAAGTGTGTGATTGTCATGTCCTGTTGTCTACACCCATGGTAAGTACCATAGTGTATCATCTGCACATGTTGGCATACTGGTGGTAATGATGTCAACAGAAGGCTACATACATAGGTAGCACAGGGGATAGGGTAATGAATGTAGTAATACACAATGATGGACATGTAAATTGCAAGTGGCATGTTGCCCACACTAGACTCTGCATTGCAGATGTTTGAGGATGTTGATATGTGTGCAGTACTACACGACTGGTACAGGACACACAGGAGCACCCTAGCACTGCATGCTCACATCTCATACTATGCTAGACAGCCCCAACACACATAACTAACTGTCACAGGAGGGAGAGTCCCTATATATGTCAGGGATACTGTGGTGGCAGGCCAGGGAGCATACATCCTACTAAGTATGGAACCACTGAGTGAAGGCTCAGTGTCTGTTATTTGACACGTGTATTACTGCAGGTATGAGCACATGGGTTTCTATCCAGTTATTGTACATCCTGACAGTACATGGTCTGTACACTTGTGTGCACTGAGACTGGACCCTAGCCATCTGACCCGTGTATTTCCATGTACATGTGCATAGTGCCTGCATATTTGCAGTGTTACCTACTGGAACTGGTACAGCTTGTTTGTTGTACAATGGACTACATGCAGCCCTGTTTACTGTAGCTTTGTTTGCATGCATGTTTGCTTGCAATTACCCTGGAATACTGATCACACCTGCAATGCATAGTTATAGAGCTTCTGTGGACTCCTAGTGCCATCTGCATAGCCTACTATATGTATGTCCATGTCCCACTTGACAGGATGTCACTGTTTGTCCTGTTCACATGTACATTGCCTGTGACACAGTGCATATGACCTACCTGGCATGTGTCCACGTGAGCAGTCATATATGCTACTGCTAACTAATCACAGGCACTACACCTTCACACATTCATCTTCTGTTGAACTACCTGCTTTGCTAGGGATGGCCTGCACCTGTCACCCCTGGGCTTTCAGATATTGGCAAAGGCTCTTGCTACCCCCATAGTGCCTGTGTTAGGCAGGGCTCAAATGACAAACCCACCTTCATAGGTATCACAAGGGATAAGAAATTAAGAGCAATGCTACCCAATGCCAGAAGTCTAAACCTCCAGATGCATGCACCCAAAACACTCCTTGGCATGGAAAACATCGATATCTGTGCAGTAACAGATGCCTGGTTCAGGGCTACTGAGAGCACACCAGCACTACCAGGTTTAACCCGGTTGATTTCTTTGAAACAGTCACCAAGGCCATTGACGAGGGGAGGTGGTTCACACAGCCTACCTGGACCTTGCAAAGCCTTCACAACAATACCCCACTTGGGCATTCTAGAGAAGCTCACCAGCTTAAATATAAGCCCCTATGTCACTAGATGGATTGCACAGTGGCTCAAGGACAGAACCCACATGGTTAGCATTGCTGGAGCCATGCCAGACCCCACAACAGTTACGGGTTGTGTCCCACAAGGCTCAGTCCTGGGACCCTCTTGTTTGGTATATATTTATTGGAGGTACAGGCCAACACGGACGGACTGTGGCTGTCCAAATATGCAGATGACTGCAAACTGGCCACCATAATCGACTCTCCAGCTGACACAAGCATCTTCCAAAGGGGCATCATAGCAACAGACAACTTGTGCCAGAGCCATGGCCTTCTGCTGAACAGTGTTTAGAAAGGGGAATGTGCATCCTGTAGTCTGTTCACCTAGTTGCCAAAAGGGACATTGTCCTCACACACACTAACCCCCCTCAGCCAAAAACACACACTTGCAGGATTCAAACCCCTATCTGACTATGTTATGACACTTGAGATGGATGCATTAGCAGAGCATGCTATTTGCATTATGGGGAGTTTTCCCTTCTCCTGATGTACTTATAGAGTGCTGACATCATCAGTGTTTAGAAAAGGGAATGTGCATCCTGTAGTGTGTTTTCCTAGTTGCCAAAAGGGACATTTCCCTCACACACACAAACCCCTCTCAAACAAACACACACACTTGCCATTCGCAGGATTCAAACCCCTACCTAACTATGTTATGACACTTGAGACGGACGCATTAGCAGAGCGCGCTATTTGCATTACTGGGATGTTTCTTTTCTCCTGCTGTACTTATAGGGTGCTGACATCATCGGTGTTTAGAAAGGGAATGTGCCTCCTGTAGTGTGTTTTCCTAGTTGCCAAAGGGACATTTCCTCACACACACAAACCCCCTCAGACAAACACACACACTTGCCATTCGCAGGATTCAAACCCCTACCTAACTATGTTATGACACTTGAGACGGACGCATTAGCGGAGCGCTATTCGCATTACTGGGAGGTTTCTTTTCTCCTGCTGTACTTATAGGGTGCTGACATCATCGGTGTTTAGAAAGGGAATGTGCATCCTGTAGTGTGTTTTCCTAGTTGCCAAAAGGGACATTTCTCTCCCACAGACTTACACACACACCAACCCCACTCACACACACACACACACACACACACACTGAGCATTTGCAGGATTTGAAACCCCTACCTAACTATGTTATGACATTTGAGACGGACGCATTAGCAGAGCGCGCTGTTCGGATTACTGGGAAGTTTCTTTTCTCCTGCTGTACTTATAGGGTGCTGACATAATCTGTGTTTAGAAAGGGGAATGTGCATCCTGTGGGGAGGCAGACACCAAGCACACTCTGGCTAAGCTGTCATTCCCTAGGGCAAACAGCCTAGTGTTGACCTCTACACCCATATGTTTAATTGTCAAATGCACATTATTTGTTGCTGATAGACTGTTTGCACATCTTTATTGCCATAGCATTCCCTGTTTGGATGAACAACTTGTGTATCTGTGGAAGATGTTTGCATATGGGAGGGATCCACTATATCACGTATGTCTCTGTAGTCATTTAACTGTGTGCACTGGGCAGACTGCTGTAATGTGGTTGGTTCCTGGAATAACACATAACAATACCAGATATGTGTGTCCAACTGCTAAACCGAGATTTGGCCTAAGTGTGTGAGCATGCCCAGTTCAGCCTTCCCATGGCATGTTGTCAAAGTGTGTGAGCATGCCCAGTGTGAGCATTCCATATGTTGGACTCTGCAGCCCACCACATTTGTGGATGAGTGTGAACTTCAGCAACTATCACCCATTTATGGTTGTGTGTTGTGTGTCATGTTGTGTAGTTACTGTACAACTGCTTTGTGTGTGAACACAACAGGATTATACTGTGCCTGCAGTGTTTGCATGGGATACTTTGCATACAGTTGTCAACATCCTTTCACACTGACCTAACACTGTAGTACTGTATAGTGTACTGGTAGTACTTTGACTGTGGTGGACAGTATCCTGGGCTTTACTGCTATCACTGCTTTACATTTCGATAGTGGGCACAACAGCCTGGTTAGGGGCCAGTTGTGTACATCTGACCATGTTGCATTCTGTTCAGATATGAACTACTTAAACCAGGCTTGTCCAACATTGGTAGTGTATTCCACAACATAGGTGTACATTTGCAAACAGTAGCGATGTGCCCTAGTCCATGTCTAATGCTAGTTGGAGAGTGTGTTTGTCCTTCAACACACATTGTAAGTGGAGTTTGCCATGACATATGTCATGGTTAGTATACGGTGCCTCTGTCTGCCTGTGACATGACAGTGATACCCAAGATAAATCTACCATCTCCCATACACTCATCAGGATTCCTATTGAGGAAGATTGATAAGTGACTCTATGGGTAGCCTGTGCTGGGGGTTCACTCATGGGTGGGAGTGGCTTCTGTGTTATGGATCACGCAGTACAGCTTGTCCTATGTAAGTCAGTGCTGGGGTTCAGGTCTCTCATGTGCATAGCTCACTGCCATTCAGATTGTACAAGGTGCAGCATGTTTATTGATGCCAGCAACACAGGCAACACATGGCATCTGTGCAAGCTCTTTGATACTCCTGATGAGGTACTGTTGGGGACTTTACGGTTGATGGAGGTGTCTGCTGAGGTACATCCCACAGGGCTATTGTAGTCAATTGTACCGCTGATGAAGGATGACTGCAGAGCCACAATGACCTCCCCTTATCTAGATCTGACAGCCTTCATGATTAGGTGGGTATATGGTATGTTTCTGTAAACACTACAGCACATGTTTGTCCAATGCAGGATATCTATCACCTTGTGTCCCCAGGTCTCTCATTACATGTTAACTACATAATGGGTTAACACCTATGTGGTAATTGGTGGGCACTTACTGTATATCCACGGGGTTGACTATACACGCTTCTGCAATTAGCTTGCTGACATGGCTATGGCACCAGTTGTCTGTTTCTATGTGGCCCTTTTGTGGGATGCTTGTGTCAGCTGGTGGATCATATGTGGTGAGCAGTTTGTAGTCCTCTGCAAACATGTTCAGACACAGTCCTTCCATGTTTGCCTGTACCTATGGGACATATATACCAGACGAGGGAGATCCCAGGACAAAGCCTTGTGGGATGCCAGTTATATCTGGTTTGTAGTCTGACATGGCTGCAGCATGTCTGACCATGTCTGTTCTGTCCTTGGTCTGGTTTGCAACCCCTGTACTGACATGTGGGTTTATATTTAAGCTGGTGAGCCTATCTATAATGAACACATAGGGTATTGTATAGAAGCCTTTGCAAGGTCCAGCTACACTGTGTGGAGCACATTGCCCTCATCAATGACCTTAATGACTGTTTCAATTGAGTCAAACATGGTTAGGGGCAGGATCTGCACTTGAGAAGGCCACACTGGGTTGGGTCCGGTGTCAGTAGGTCCCCAATATCTTTATGTCTGTGGTACATGCTGATCCTTTCCATAGCTGTGCAAACCGAGCTTCTCAGGATTCTGGGGTAGTAGTTTTCAGTATCCATTCAGGCAACACCTTTGTTGAGAAGGACCACTGTTGCTGTACACTGCTCTTTGGGTACATATTATGTGGTAAGGCTGACATTGAGCAGTAGTGTGGTTTGGCATTCCATTCATCTTGGAGTCCATGTTGCACTAAGCCCAGGACACCATCTCATACCATTGCTGCTGTGTGTTTTGCTTTGTAGATGTTGGTTGTTACCTCAGCATCTGCAATGTCAGGGGGCCAGCAGTCTGCTGGGAAAGATATTCTGCATTCGGGGGTTGCACTGCACCTGTCAGGATGTATGTTGGCAATATGTGTGTGTGTTTGTGATATTTGTGTGATTCAGGGCATATCTGTGAATTCCCAACATGGTTCCTACCATCAGTTGTGAAAGCCTTGGGATTATCCTTAGTGTCCTGTACAATTTGTATCTTCATAGGTTCATAGGTTCATACTAGGCTATCCACCCTGGGCATTTGTTAGCCTAGCCAGAGTGTGTGTGGCTTTTGACACCCCTTGCTATGTGAATATTATGGCCATTTATGATTTGCTTTGCTGTGCCTCTGTCTGGACATGACACAGTGAAGACCCCCAGTGTAACTCTACAATCATCCATCCACTTGGCAAGATTCCTGTTGAAGAGTGTCAGTGAGGGGCTCTGCCTAACATGGAGTGGGATTCTGGTCCAGGGTGTGGGGAGCCTCTGGATTATGTATCTGTCCCACCAGCACATTCTATTTCATTATCTGTTGAGGTTGACATCTCTCACTCTCACAGCTCCGATGGATTTGAGTTTTCTGGGGTGAAGCATGTCCATTACTCCTGTGTTGGGCATGGCCTCCTACAACAGGCATGCAATGCCTCTGTGTAGGCAGTATGTGACTGGATTCAGCTGGGGTGTCTACAGCCAGGCAGCATATGACATATATTTGAGACCCTTTATCCTCTTGGTGAGGTACCTTTGAGGTCTTTCTAACTGCTGCAGGTGTCAGGTAAGGTACATCCCATATGAGGCATTGTACTAGATTATGGGTGTGATTAGAGAAAAGTATAGGGGCACAATGACCTCTGTTGCCGTAGATGTGACTCCTTTCCTGATACGGTGTCAAATGTAGACAGTCTTCCTAGCCACATTGGCAATGTGGGTGTCACATGACAGGTTACTGTCCACTTGTGTCCCTAGGTCCCTGGTTACTCCTTCCATACATAATGGTTTACCACCTATGTGGTAATTTGTGGTACCTTGTTTGGTATTTGGTGGGACATTCATACTGTCCAGTGTCTTCAGGATGGCTGGGTGGGGTTATTGTGTGTGAGAGTGCAGTCTGTAGCATGCTACAGACTGCACAGCAGTCTTGCCTACAGTTAGTTGCACATGGGTGAACTCCAATGCCTTGTGCATTGTCAGTTACCTGGACGTATGGGAGTCTGTGCTGACTATGGATACTCACCCTCCTTTTATGTTTTGTTCCAGGTTTTGGGGCCATGACACATGATACGTGGTATAACCTGGTAGTGCTGGTGTGCTGTCAGGAGGCTTGCAGCAAGTTTCTGTCACTGCACAGACATCGATGTTCTCCATTCTGGGGATGGCCTCGGGAGCATGCATATTGGGGTGTACACATCTGGCATTGGTCAGCATTTCCCTTATGTTTCTTCCCACATATGTTTTCTAGGGTGGTGGGTCAGTCTTTTCAGGGTTGCCTACAAAAGGCTCTATGGAGGTGGCAAAGGCCTTATCCAATATTCAGACGCCCAGGGGTAACAGGTGCAGGCCATCCCAAGGACAGCTGCGTGGCTTGTCAAGCATGACATCCCAAGCAGACAGACATTGGATCCCCTTGGAATGACACCAGTAAGTGTGCCACTTGCTATGACTGATCATTCCGTGTTTGTACTGTGGCATTATTCTTGGTAAGGGTAGGATGCTGCGAACGGTGAGTGTCATACCGGCCTGGACTACATAATCAGATAGCTCATCTATGTCTCTTTTCATGTAGTCTAGGGCGGTACATCTCAGGTCATTCACACCAGCATGGACTATGACTGCATCATATTTCTACTTGCTTTGGAGTGACCTACATACTTCTGTTATGTGGCATATTGTGGCAGCCTACAGGCAGCTTACTGTACCCTTTCCCTTGTTCAGTCTGGTGTGGGACAGCGGTGTGTCTGACTATGGAGTCACCTATTACAACTGTATCAGGCATGTTGTTTCTCCTTCTGGCCTGTGACTGTTTGGCACACCAGCTTTGTGTGCTATGTGTTGCATGTGCTATGTTTGGAGGCTGTTTGATTGGGTGTCTGCTTTAGAGGCCTCTGTTGGTGTGCTGTGTTTGTAATTTGTGCCTCCGGGAATGTTTTTCTGTGTTTATGTGTTTGGTTTGCAGTTGTGATAGGTCTATGTGGGACTGTGTTTGTGGTGTGTGTGGTTACCTTCTCCTACTGACTTGTTTTGGGAGTACTGAGTTGAGGGAGCTCAGCCTCCAGTTTGGATGGATGGTTGCATCTCTCACATATATTTGTATTTCTTGGGTGGAGTTGGGGGTTGTCTGTGTACTTGGGGCAGGTGTAACATTGCCTCAGGATTCACAGATTCCACTTGTTGTGGCTGGCCTTAGTGGATTGCATGTGTGGACAGATTTTATTGCCATACTACTGATCGGTGATTACTTCATTGTTCATGTATGCTCTATCATGTAGTAGCTTCCTCATTCTCTTGCATGTTTTGGTTATGGCTGGTGTCCACCATGCCAGATTTAGGCACTGTGTCTTGTTTTAATTTAGGACTGCATAATCCAAGCATTCCTGGCAGTGTTCATGGAATGGCTGTATTACAGGTTCTGAGGTGTGGCCCATATTTTGCACCTGCACGGGACCTTTAATGGATTCCACATCAGTTTGGAGGAGTGCAAATATTGCTTAACACATGTTTTCCACTGTGGTTTTCTGGCCAGGGACTGTGGTCAGGATTTGTATATCCAGTGTGATTACTCTATGGTCTGGTTTTACCAGTGAGCAATACACTTCTCATCTTGACATCCAGTACCCATGTTGCTGATTATCACATCCAGTATGCTTACCCCTCTTGTGGGAGTGGTACGTTGTTCCTGGGCCTTTTGGTTTGTGGATTCTATGAACTTTTGTCCTACACTGTTGGAGCTAGTATAATGCTCCCAGTCTATGTCTGGGTATTTGCAGTCTCCCAATATAATGTGGTTTGGAGGACTTGATATATTCATGTATTCCAGCATAGGCCGGATGCAGTTCCTGGTGTTGGGACAGTAGTCTGTAGCAGGCTATAAACTGGGGGGCAGTTTTAGCCACTGTTACTTGAGCATGGCTAGTCCATGCTGCTTTTTGTTGTGGTACCGACATGGGGGTGTGGTTATCCTTGACAATTCTTGCTAGTCACCTTCCTTTTGTAGCTTGTTCCAAGTTTTGGGGCTGTACAGCACAGTATGAGGTGTAACCTGGTAGTGTTAGGGTGCTGTTGTGAGCCTTGCCTCAGTTTTCTGTTACAGCGCAGTTATCAACATTCTCCATACTGGGTGAGTTTAGACTGCATGCATCTTGCTGTTTCAACTTATCCCTTATCTTATTCTTATCCCTTCTGGTACCTATGGAGATAGGTTTGTGTTTTGAGCCTTACCTATTCAGGGCACACTGTGGGTGACAACAGCCTTTGCCAGTATCCATACGGCCTGCACTGATAGGTGCATGCCAGTCCTAGCAGGTGGTGCATCATGTCATGCTCAGCATGTCATCCCAGACTGGCACACATTGGATCCCCTTTGACTAATTGCGATACTTCAGTCAATTGTTGCACTTGATCATCTCATTGTCATGTTGTGGCATGATGCTTGGTGAGGGTAGGATGTTAGTCAGGGTCCTCAGGTGTGCATATAGTACATGGTGTTACATTACTTAACACATAGCATTCATGCCTCAGGTGGTGCTGCAGGGCTGTCTCTGTCGGATGCACATATTACACTTCCCTGTACATGTTTGAGAGCAGGTTGTGTCACGTTAGGCATCCCTGTTACTATATGAGTGAGTCAGAGAGGGGTATCATTCCCAAGGTTCCTACTGAGCCAATGTATGTGCTATGTGTTGCCTCTTTGCCAAGGCCAGGGCATACTGGGCACGCCTCCTTCTGCCTACTGGGGCAGGCTCAGGTTGTTCCTCCTCTGAGTCACGCTCTGCCTGTGATGGCCTTGGCAATGGTGGGGGGCTGTTTGGCCCAGCCCTATGCTGGTCCTGCTGCAGCTGTTTTCGCAAGATCATATTATGTAGCATAGCACATACCATGACAATTTGGGTACATGTAGTTGGTGTGTACTGCAAGGCTCCACCACATGTGTCCAGACACCGGAACCGTGACTTGAGCAGCCCAAACACACGCTCTATTACATTACGTGTTTGTGCGTGTGCCTCATTATGGCGTTCCTGTTCAGGTGTGTGTGCGTTTCTGATGGGTGTCATCAGTCACGGCTCCAGTGCATAACCTGCATCCCCCACTAGGTGTCCGTGCGGGATGTCCCCATTGGCAAATGTCTGGTACAGCTGCGTCAAATGCCAGATGTGGGAATCGTGGTAGCTCCCAGGACAGCCAGCACACACATTCATTATTATGCCCTGGGCATCACACACGACCTGGCAGTTGATGGAGGGGAAGCCGTTGCGGTTGATGTATGCCCTACCCTGCTCACCGGCTGGTGCTTTGATGCATATGTGCGTGCAGTCTATTGCACCCACTACCTCAGGGTATTCCGCTATTTGCTGGAAGAGACGCATATTGCTGGCCAATACCTCACGGGCATTGGGGAAATATACATGACCGCCGACATGTGCTGACATGGCATCCAGGAACTGGTGCAGTACCCTGGAGGCTGATGCCTGTGATATCCCCATCATATCACCAGTTGGTCTCTGGAAGGTACCTGTTGCTAGTATTCTTAGGCCAACACATACCTTGGTTTCCACTGGGATGGGTTCCCTCTGTTGGTTCTGTGTGTGAGGCGTGGCCTGCACAGCTCCACTATTTGCTGCAGGAGGTCTCTGTCCACTCTATAGCGCTCTACTATCTCCAGCTCATGTAACCCGTGGTAGGTGACCCTGGGCCTGTACACTCTTCTCCGTCTCCTCACTGTGGGTTGTCTGGCACCATCTGCATTGTCACCACCCTCAGCAAGTCGCCTATGTCTCATTATGACAGCTATGGCAGCCCCTAACATTTCTGCTCTGAGTTCAGCTTTTTCAGTTTTCACTTCTGATAACTTAATTCCTGTCTTGCAGTGTCTCTTGAGAGAAACATTCTGCACTGCTGTTTGCAGAGTTTTAAGTGCTGGGCTGGGCTAGTATTCTGCCTGTGTAATTGCCTGCATCTAATTGTTTTCACCTGCTAGCTCCAGCAGTATTCCCTGCTAACTTCCTACTACATCTGTTGCTTCCTTTTTCCTTTCTGTTTCCTCAGGGTGGAGCCGTGTGCAAACCAGCAGAAACACGCTCACAGTGGCTTACACGCGCACACATACTTACACAGTTCAGAATCTGCTTATTCGGTTTTAAACGCTTGCACGCCAGCAAACGGTGTTAAACATCTCCCAACACGCTCCCACATGCTCAGTCTGCCTTACACGCCAAGACACTGCCTTACTCGCGCAAGACTGCCTTACTTCTGCGTATGCGCATGCGCATACACGTCCAGCAAGAAACTTGAGTGTAAGCAACAGTGTACACCTTCCATTTCTTGACTTTCTCATGCTTACTTAGTGGCACACCTCTTTCCTTGATATCTGTCTGACATCTGTCATGTAACTCTAACCTCCAATGAACTGCATTTCTTTCTACCATTCCCCCCTGTGATGTCACCTATCTCCTACTCTGTTCCTCCCCTTATGTAACTCTTACACTACTCAGAATGTGCTCATTTGCTATGTGACAGTGGAATTCAGTATCCTTACACTCATTTGCATCAGATTGCCTACTAATGCTTAGTTACATCTCTTAGACTCAGCTTCCCCCCTTAGCAACCACTACACGGTGGCCATGTTGGTTTTGCTCTGCTGGTCCCTGCATTGACATTCCATGTATTGCATAAAACCTACATTTGTAGGTTTAAAACCTTCATTTTATGTTCTATACAGCGCAGCCCGTTTGGGGGCTGCGCTGGTTTAAACATCGGCAATCGCCGAAAAAAAAAATTATATTTCTCATATATTTGCATCAGGTTACCTTGCCAATGGCCACATATTTGGCCATTGGCATGCTGCCTGACACATATGCACCCTTTATTTGGAGCTGACATGGCTCCACTGCGTTTGCAGAAACGTACTCAGTTGTCAACTGAGTACATTTCTGCAGCTAAAACGGCTCTTACACGGGCTGTTCTGGGCTTCCTGGATCGCTAATCAGCCTCATTTGCATGCTATTCGGCTGCAAGTGAGGTGATTAGCTTATCCACGCCCACTCCGTGTAAGAGCCATTTTAGCTTGACTCTTACACGGACTTTGGGCTGTTCCTGGATCGCGAAGGCTGCATGGAGTCTTACACTACTCTTAGACTCCATGCAAGCCTTCGTGAATCCTGCCCATTATTTCCCACACTGTGCAAGTGTTTCCTTGCCCTGGGAAAACAGACGCAATTCAGTATTCTAAGTTTAGTTATTGTGGTCTCAAGCATTTCGTCTTCGGGTTTCTGGCTTTTTGGTAATGTAAAGTAGATCTATATATATATATATATATATATATATATATATATATATATATATATATATAAAACTATGTATATATATATATATATATATATATATATATATATATATATATATATATGTATGGGTTCCATTCAGAGTTTCAAAGCTCAAAACTTCGAATTTCATATGATAGAAGATCATATGTTTGAAGTTTCAAAACTTCTAAATCCTGAAATGAGATCTGCATACAGCATGGACTGGGAGATTTCCCTTGTCCTCACTTTAGTGCGATCCTGGAGTTTGCATATTTAAGTTTCGGGTGGTGTGGGGGGTGCAGGGTGGCTTGCCCCCTCTGCATACACATGTTTTAGTGTGTTGGGTGGTGTTTTGGGGGGGTTCACAATTTCGAGATTCCAAGATCTCGAGATTCTGAACTCGCTATCCTGAAACTCAAGATTTTGGGATTTTGAAATTTCATAGTGAACCCATATATATATATATATATATATATATATATATATATATATATATATATATATATATATAGGGAAATTGTATTGAGGTTATTTTGTGTTATTTTTCTTTGAAATTTCTAAATTAGATTATGTTAAATGAAAAAAAGAATGTGATAATTGGGACTGTTAAGAATGTAAACAGTGTATATGATGTATCATTTTGTAAATAGTTTATTTAATGTGAATATTTGTATATAATATAAGTAATATAAATAATATGAAAGATGTAAATAACGCAACCCCTACTGTTTTCCTGTTTGCCAGACAATGGATGGTAACAGGAAGTTATAATATGCAGGAGAAAGAGTACTACAAGTTGCAACAAAGCAAAAAAAAAAAAAAAACTGTGATAAAAAATGCAGTTATGGATAAGAAGGAGTCTGCAAACTTGCCTGTTATTGAGGTAGTTTCTGAAGAGTGGAAAGAGGAGTCCGGGGTTATAGTACATTTCAAAAGGAGATTTGGAAGATTCTCCTTTGTGTTGATTGATGAGTGAAGATGAACTAGAGGACAGTGCTGCCATTTCAGATCACAGTCTGTTGAATTGGTCCATGAAGTGAAGGGTGCATGGCGGACCAGAGGTTTGAATGATGTTGTGTAAGGGGAATTCATACACAGTCACAGGAAGTGAAACAGGAAGTGCATATAAAGAGAAAAGTATAGTGGTTGTGACTGCTATAGAGAGAACACAACTAAGTATTAAGCAAAAAAGAAAGCCTACCATAAAGATTTCCTTATAAAAGACTTGGCAATTGACAGGTATGTTATTTGGGACAACATAATAAAGCCATAACGATTTACTATATCATAAATTCCCTTCTTCTTTCATTTTAGAAAGGAGAATGGAGGAGTGTTGTAATGCAACTTTGAGGCATTTGAATTCATGGAAAAATTTGTGAATGCAACTGACTCAAAGAAATGGAATATCCTTGGAATGAATGTGTGTTTCAGTTAGTTACTCCAATGTTAAAAAAGAGACTAGTAGTTTGTTTTATGCCTGATGATTTAGAACAAGTGGGCATTAAGGACTATTTTCTAAATGTCACTCTATACACTTTATGGACAAATGTATATGGTGAAAGGAAATTTTGGAATGGGGATGGGAAATATGGGTAACATTGCAAGAAAAATGAAAACATTTTGAAGCATATTTCACATGTAAGCATGCTTAATGGAATCAAAGAAACTGTTAAGTATTTGCAAAAGCCTAAATGTATTTTTACGTGCTGTGGAAAATTGCTTGATAAATGAATTATGCAGATGGGAATGTAATGTGTGTGGACAGGTAAGCAATACAGAAAAAATTATAAGCCGTATTGCAGGTATTACAAATCTAATGAACATTGTTGGTATGACTGTGTTAAAGAGAATGAAAATTTTGAAAATATGGAACAAACTGTGCAAGCTAAATTAACTGATGCAGAATCACTACCTGGTCACAATGGACAGAAAGGAAGCTGTATGGTTAAAATGACAATGTCAATAGTTTAAGAAATATAAGCAAAAGTATTGCTGTGGTGCAATGGTGCAAATAGTTAAAATATAACATTTTATGCTTATTACATACATATTTAAATTTCTATAATAACAAAAGTGAACTTTGCAGTTTAATTTCTTTTGGTATGTTTATATAATGCATTAGATGTACGTTTGTTCTTGATATTACTCATATGTTCAGAAATACGTGTTCTCAATGGACGGCATGTTTGACCAATGTGAAATGCAGAACATGTGCATGTCATAAGGTAAACTACCTAGTCAGAACTACAGTTTTCATATACATAAATACTAAAAATATTAGAAGTATTTTGCGTTGTAAATTCTTTAGTCTTAGCTACATGCTTACACAAAGAACGATGTCCCCAAGGTTGAAATCCAGTAAGGATATCCCCCCTAATAGTAGTCTGTTGTTCAGATGTCTGATTGGATTTCCTTTTGTTGTGAGTAAATATTTTTCCCAGCGTTTTCCCCCTCCTGTAAGAAAATGAACATTTAGATGGTATTAACTCACTTAATGTGTCATCTGATGAAAGTATATCCCAATGTCTCTGTACCAAATTTCTGAAAAAAGGGGTATTTTGTCCAAAACTAGTACAAAATCTTAAAGTAGAATTTGAAACTGTGTCATGTTTATAAATTAATAATGACAACCTATTCAAATGCTTAATTGAATTACAGACCTGCAAGATGTCATTTCTATTATATCCCCTGCCACAAAAACTCTTGTCGGACAAATTCTTCATCCGAAGAACAAATTCTGCAGATCCTTAAAAATTGAAATTTGACGATATTATGTATCACATGTCGAGGACGACGACTGGTGGCATGTAATAAAGTATTTAACTGAGGATGTTTCCGACAAACAGTACTCTGTAAAGTACCATCATATTTTCTTCATAGTATTCACATCCAAAAAAGTTATATGAGTGAGATTATATTGTATATTAAATTCTATGCCCCATTTATTTTTGTTAAGATACTGAGTAAACTCAGGCAAATACCTCATATCTGACCTCGACACCATCCAACAGTCATCCAAGTGCCTACGTCATATATCTAAAGCATCCAAAAATAAAGTATGGCTGGCATTGTATATAATTTGCTCTTCCAAATAACCCATAGAAAGGTCAGCATACATTGGGGCAAAAGAAACCCCATTGCTGTACCCTTTAATTGTAAATAGCACTCACCATTAAAATAAAAAATATTTTTGGTGAGTACATTTTCTGTCAAACAAAGAAGAAGGGTATTAAACCCAGGGTTGTATATTGATACACTATTCAGCCAATATTCAATTTCCATGAGGCCAGCCTAATGTTGTATGCTGGTATACAAGGCTGATACATCTAATGTACACATGTACCAACCTGACTCCAACTGCATATCCTGTATAATGTTCAAAAATTGGGTAGTGTCGTGGATCCTAGAGTGTACCCCCTTTAACAATGGTTGTAAATATTTAGTAAGAAACTCTGTTAATGATCCGTTATCTGACATTATTGGCCTTCCTGGTGGATGAGTGAAAACTTTATGAATTTTGGGTAACATATAGAAATATTGTTGACCAGGATCTTGGACTGTTAAATGGGAAGCAGCCTCCCACATGATAATCCCTTAATCAACAGCTAGTTGTAAAAAAATTATCTATATCTGCCTTAAATTTTAACATAGAGTCCAATGCCATCTTTTGGTAAAACAGATAATCAGAAAGTTGCCTTTGGGCCTCTGCCAAATACATGGCCCAATCCCAAACAACAGCACCTCCCTTATCTGCTGTGTTGATTATCACCTTGCTGTTCCTTTATAAATTCTTTAAAGCTACTTGCTACAGTTTGGACAAATTACTTTTAATCATCTCACCATGAGTTCTAAAGCTGAAATGTTGATCTTTAAGTACCCGCTATTGCAAGGTTGCAACATACTTGCTAAATGGAGGCATAAAATTAGATTTTCTAAATCTGAGCTGATTTTCTTCTGTATGTGTGGATGTGACATTATTATGAAAAAACAACTTAATATTTAACTGTCTACAAAAAGAAACAACGTCATGAGCAAAAACATCCTCAGAAACAAAATAGCTTGGTACAAAATGTAACCCTTTATTCAACTGACTTGCCTCAAGTTCTGTTGTACCTAAGAAATATTGTGCACATTCACACTGGTGTTGAAGTGGAAGCTAGAAGATATAATAGTGTCTCTAATGTTGGTGTTTCTCTTATGTTTTCAACCGGCCTGTCTTCTTGCCCCATAGGGTTATTGATATATAGTTTCATTGCTGCAGGAGAGGCCTGTACATTTTCAATATCTGTATCTATTGCTGAGGAAGAACTCTCACCTGATGTTTCAGTCGAGTTAACAGATTTTCTAATGACAGACTTTTTCCTTTTTCTTTTACTCTGCATCTGCCTTGGTTCATTAGTGGAAAATTTAACAACTGTTTGCTTACAAAATGGTTTCGCATTAGAATAATCTCTTAAATCCCTATTTCGTTTTTTTTTGGATTTTACATTATTTTTTTGCTTTTTCAACCTCAAGTAAATCCTTAATCAGTTTGAGAAAACATTCTTTAAGTAAGATGTTTTTTTAAATGCTTTGGCTTCATCACACAGTTTAGAGACTTCAGTGACTAACTTAGCTATACTACGTTCATAGAAAGCAGCCAAGATATTAACAAAAGACATGGACACTGGCTGTTGAGCTTCTCCCCATTCCCTTAACAGAATAGCATCACCTTACTTAACTAGAGGCTCCAAATGTATATGAAGACCTCGTGGGGTTAAACCATTGGCTTTGTATGCTTTAAATACTTTAAGGTGCCACACATTAGATCATAGAATTTTCATACCCGTTGTCAACTTGGCAAATGCATTTATGCATGAAATGTTTGTATCACTGACCTTATCATTTGTATTTGCCTTCATTTCCAGTGTGTTAACAAAGTCCTGAATGTCATCCTTGTCGGCTGACAAACCATTCAAAAATTCTACCAAATCCGTATTGTAAAATTATACATCAATCCATTGTCAAATATGGCTAAATGGAATACAAAATCACAATATGTGTATAAACAATATGTCACCTCTGACCTGGTAAATGCAGAGTATAAGGAGGCTAGTACCAAACAGACAAAAACACTTTGTTACAATTTCACTTTTTGTTGCTAAAGAATGATTGTTAAAAAATAAACCTTGAACCCAGGTTCAGAAATACATGAACACTGATATCCAGCCTCCAAACATAAACCCTGAACTTCGCGCACAAACTCTGCTGAAGATGTAGTCACATTGAATAATGTGAAAAAATAAAAAAATGTTCAAAATTTACTCAACTGCTGTATTATTCAAACAGCATCCATGATGTATTATAAGTAAGTACTATGATGCTATAAAAGATGTTAGCAATTCACTCATTATATCCAACGATGGAAGTTTCCACTTTTCAGGCTGGAATAGCCGACTAAACCTTGTTCAAACAAAGCTGCATGTCATTGTAGAATAATAACTGCACAAAAATGTATAAAGTCCAGATTACAAAGAGAATGTAGATCGCTGAAATCTAACCCTTACTCAAATAAACTTGGGAAAAACGCAGTTATAATCTTTGATTATAGTCATTAGGCTCAACAAATAAAACAAGGCCCCTTGAAGAGAGTCTTACTGAATGTATAAAACCACTATATTCTGCGAAAACCTCGAACAGCAGATGAGTTGTAAAACATACTCTGTATCTCAATGTGTCTTTAATATTCTTGCTTATGGCGCAGACAAAATAATGTCCCTCTCATAGAAAATATTTCTGAATATACAGAACCACTATATTCTGCAAAAGTCACAGAAAGCAAATGAATGGTAAGACACTTGCTCCATCTCTGTATGCACTGTTAATCTTCTTCTCACAGCCAGCAATGGAGATAGTCAACCGCAAAGCTGTAATTCACTTCTGCCAACATCTAAAAAGGATTACTACAAACCAAAACGTTTTCACAATAAGGCCATGATAAAAAAACTAGTTAACTCCACCACCAAATGACTGCAAAATCAGGTTTTACAAGATGAAAGGCAGGTATTATTTGCAGGACATTTACAAATGAGAGATTTTTATATGGATTGGTTAGAGAGATAGGTGGGTTACAAAAGGAAAATAGGACTATGTATCTTAATGCAGAATGTTTGTGGCATAAAAATGAAAAAGACATTTATGAGGAAGAATTTCAGAAATTGAATGGTGTTATAGGAAATAATAACGAGACGGCAATGATACAACAAAAATAATATTTATGCTGAATGAAGTAAATTTAAGATGTTAAGACAACATGTTAAAAGTAGAAAGGAACAGATTAATCCTTTTTAAGTAGGCAAATAAAGTATAATGAGAGCATGCTAATGCAGCTATAGAATGAAAAAAGGTGTGATAATTATTAAGAAATAGGAAAGAAAGATGTCGGATCTCTTTTTTATGCACAGGAACAAATTACACAGAATGTAGAATGGTGGGTTAAAAACATTTCTAAAGAAACAATGGATATGCTTAGCAGAGACATTACTACTGAGTCTGTTCAAACAAGTATAAAGAGAGGAAGGCTTGAGTCCGCACTGGAGGAGATGACATTAATTACACATTTTACAGGAAAATGAGCAAGGAAGAACTGAAATGCTTTCATAAAGTGACATCTGAGTAGATGAATAAAAAAAAAATCAAGAGAAATGTGTACAAGAAGTATTAGATGTATTTGGAAGATGGGTGGTAAGAAACTATTAAGTAACTGGAGGCCCATATCAGTATGAATGCAGAGTATAAGGTAGTCATGATGATTTCTCAAATGAGGTGTAATAATGTCATAAAAGTGGCAATTGGTGATCGAGTATATGGGATGAAAGAAAGGATAGTAGAGATATGTTGGCTATAGTTAAAGGAAGTAAGAGACGAAATTACAGAAAACCAAAGTGAAGGTAAATTGATTTCATGTGACATTAAAAAAACAGACGATAATGCATGTCATAATAAGTTATGTAATAAGTTAAACTAGTATGATATTCTAGATAAAATTATTAATTTTTGTAAAGTTATGAATGAAACTACAACTACAAAGATATTAGTAAATGGTTGCTTAAGCACAGAGCTTGAAGTTAAGAGGGAATACATGAGTGATGCCTGATAAGTACAATATTTTTTAGTTTGGTAATTAAAGATGTTAAAGAAAAAACTATAGATAATTAATTATAAGACAAATTTGCTTTACTTTTACATAGACGTAAATTTGCTTAAAATAATGTTATGCAGATGATACTGTTACAATAATTAAAAAAAAAACAAAGGTATGCATAAATGCTGTCATGAATGATTTGAGTTTTATTTTGAGGATGGTTGGATTAGATTTAAGTAGATAAAAAGTAAATAATTTGAAGAAATAAAGAAAATAGGTACTATATATTTGAGTAGGTATGATACTGAAGTGTTGGGTATTACATTTGGAGCTAGATTACACTAAAACAATGGAGCAATTTAATACAAGAAGCAAATGATTTAATTGTTGCATGGAAATCATATGACTTATCTTTTCAGAAAAAAATACTTAATACATTTGGTAATATTAAGAAGGCTTGACTATTTAGGCATATCATTTGTGTTTCTAGGAAGGATTAAAGAATGATCTATTAGAAATTGTTTTTCATGCATTTTGGGCTTCTAGATTAAATCCAGTAAAAAGTGATATAGCATGCAATACAAAATATAGAAGGGGTGGGTTTAATAAATCCAGTAACTTTTGAGGCCTGCTGTATTTATTTTGACTACAGAATATTATACAAAATAAAGAAAAAGATTTTGTGAAAATATTAACTGGAAAATATGAATGCATTTCAAGTCAGTAAAATCCAGGAAGTGTAATAGACATGAAAGAATTAACGGAGAAATAAAAAAAAAACAGCTCTCTGTCCAATAACAGAAAATCACACTGTCAGTTTCTTTTAGCAATCACAAGCTCAGAAAAGTCTGTGTACCTCTCTACTCCCACTAGAGTGTGAATCAAAACTTTCTATAGATGTAAAATAAAGCCATAAATAATTGCAGATCTAGCAGCGTTTAAAGTTTACAAGGCAGAATAAATGCAAAAAACAGTAAATAAGTACTCAACAGTGCAGCTTTCATTTTGTAGATGATCAAAAACAATATATCAGCAGTGGTGTGGTCAGCAAGTGTTGTGAAGCTTTGAGTAAATGACTATTGTGCAGCTTATTAGTAAGGGTATGGTGTTTAGGTCCAATAAGCTGATTAGTCTACTGATTATGGCACTTAAGTTAATAATTGAGTATAATGCCCTCTTCAATATGTACCTGTCCAAATACCTGTCACAACTTGAATGACCAGAGCCCCTTCTCAGTATTATACAGACTATTGAGTGGAGCTCTTTGTCTTACTTACTGAGTCTGTACCAGCCCCATCCTTTCTGACCTATTGTACATCCACAAGTCCAGTAGTAACAGAAACACTTGTTCAATGGATATTCCTCTTTTCTGCAACTTAAACAGAACATGCTGGATGGGCAGATATATTTCACAGAGAATACCACTTCTCTGGAATCATTTTCCTCTCTACATAAAGCAAGGTAAGTCTTTTATTCAGTTCAAGCACTATCTGGATGAATGGATGAAAAGCTGCGAGTTCACCTTTGGATTAGCATCCTCGTCCATTATGGAGAGGTGTGACAAGTAAATGTCTATCCAGCTCTGGTTATTTATCCTTGAGATGCAAAGGGCTCTTGGTTAAACTACAAAAGGCTCTGAGTTAATCATAATTATATACGAAGGCTAATAAACCTGTTATGAATGCATGGCTAGGCTTCTGAAGATTCTCATGGCTCAGTAACCTAGTAAGTACTTATGAACCTACGGGAAGCTATTAAATATATGAATGAAGTAAAAGAATGGAGAAGTCACATAACATAAGTGATAAAGCTAGGAAAAGTTGGCATGAAAACATCATGGATAAATGTTACAGAACTGACCCCTGGCGTGGAATAGAAAATGAAATTACAAAATCTCATATAAGTATGAAAGAAAAGATTTGGGTATATTATAGAATGTGAAGATTTTTTTCTGGAGATACATGACTAATTAACTTCTTGCAATGTCAGCCATGAAGTGCAATCAGTTATCTAAAAGATTATATCATTTGTGCAACAGGGAAGAAACAGTTGAGCGCTTTTTTAAAGTATGGAAGAATAAATTCTGAACAGGAATAAGAAGGGAATGCTGAAAAATGAATATGGAAATGATTTTATGTTATTTTTTTTAAAGGGGTTGATAAAATGACTGTGATATAATGGATAAGAACTTATTTACCTATATATGGCATATTTGATAGGCTAGATGCAATGAAGTTTTGTATACGCTCCACTGACAAATCATCACTTTCCATACCTAAACCGAACAACAATGCTTGATACTTACTGCATTCATATTGCATTGCTAATAGCTGAAATACCATGACATTCCACTTAAGAACAGTTTGCAACCTGAAGCAACACCTGAAAGATAAATGATTCTGCACCTGCTCCACTCCTGGTTAAACTGGTACTAATATAGCTATATAAATTTGTGCCATAATGATTTGCTGCACAAAATTTAATGTACTGTTATCTCGGGTCTATATTACATTATCGAAGTTTCAAAACTTCAAATCTGATATGGTCGACACCATTTAATCCAAGTGTTGAAACATCAGAAATGTAATAAAACACAACAATCTACAAAAACAAACTATTTAAATGCTCTAAGCAACGGGCAAGACCCCCTGCACCCTGCACGTAGGGCACTGCACCCCCCCTGCTACTTAAATATACCAACTTCGAGATCGCATTACAGTGCAGAAAAGGGAAATCTTCCCTTTCCGTGCTGTACGGAGATCTCTGTTAAAAGATTCGAAGTTTCAAACCTTCGATCATATGGTGTCGACCATATCAGATTCAAAGTTTTAAAACTTTGATCTTCTGATATAGACCCTATTATCTCAACTATACCCTCATCTATCATCTCACCTCCTTTATCTTCCTTGTGTCTCTTTCTATCCTTCTTTTCTTTGGGCTGCTCCAACTCTTGTCTACCTATGCCCTACATTTGAACAAGTCTTTATAGTAACAAACATTTTTACACAAAACCTGACAATCTATACATACCTATGATTTTGCACAACATATGCCGCCTTGCATTTAAAACATGTTCATATATAACCCATGTAACTCTTATTTTTAATTGAAACTGTTTGTAAATTATATAAATGATGTCAAGGATGTTTGAATAACAATGGAACTGTTGCTCATGAATAAAACTGACTGTAAATAATGTAACAATGCAAATGATGTTAATGAGAGCTGTATCGTGGAGCTTTTCTTCTGCTGAAAAAGGGCACTGCTCAGTTGGACTTTCCTGGTAAACAAATGCCAATAAATTAATAATAAAAATGGAATGTGTATGAAATAAGAAAGGCAGGGAAACGGAAGAAAGAATGGATAAGGAATATAAGATACTATGATGTTTGAGTTTGATATTATATGTTTTATATGTGTGTGTGTGTGTGTGTGTGTGTGTGTTTGACAAAAGTACGATCCACCAAATGGAACAACTACAAACACACTGCACCGAAAGCTCACTTGCACGGAAACTGAAAATGCTGAAAGCTGAATTAGCAAAATATACTTGAACATTGAATATAGGGCATACCGATTTAAATTTAAGAAGGAAGTGTTAGTAGCTATATGAATGTACCAGCATGTACTGTGTTGGATTTGTGCAGAATTGCTCCCGGAGTGCTGGATGAAATATATATTTTACAGGTAAATCACAATGAAGAGGTTAGACCTTAATTTTAGCAGGTTATGTTTATCATTTATAAACTTGTTGGAGATTGCGGTACAGTGGGGCTAAGGGAGTTTTCCCTTTTCACCTCTGTAGTGCTATCTTGGAGCTGGTATATTTTAGTAGCAGGGGTGCAGGGGGACTTGCCACCCTGCATAATGTAGTGTACTGTATTTGTTTATTGTTTTGTAGAGTGCAGTTCATTTAAAGTGGGTTTTGGTGATTGAGCTTTCAGTGTTGTTAGTTTCTGTGCAAGTGAACTTTCAGTTAAGTGAGTTCATGGTTGTTCCATTCGGTGGCTCGTACTTTTGTTAATTGAAAGTACATATATATATATATATATATATATATATATATAAATTAATATTGAAGACAATTTTTTTTAATTTTAAGTAGGGGGTTATGTTTTTAAATTTTGTATGATATTACTTTAAGTATGGACAGATGTATTTTTATATTTATAGTGTTCTAGTTAGATTGTGTCTATGGTTAGATAGCTATGTGTTTTTCTTGATTTTAGTTCTTGTCACAGACCTAATGAAGGGTTTTTTGAATTAGGTAGCCAAAAGCAATTTTAGTTAAAAGTCTTTTTATGTGTATTTTATGCTTTTCTTAAGAAATGATTTTGGAATGTGGTTTGCAAATAGGTAGTGTCTTCCTTAACTGGATTTAGTTTGATTTAATCAGTAGTAGTGTGTGAGGGTAAGCACTTATTGTTCTAAAATGTACTTTTACGGCCCTCGTTATGCTGTTTGCCTTGAATAGGCTGGTTTAAAATTAAACAATACATACATTTTCCACACCTACTTTTAAGTATATAAAAGTTGATATGTTTAACATTGTTAAAATATTTCAGATTTTTTTGTTACTGAGGACTGCTTGTCTGTGATGAATAAAGGCTTGTTGCTTTGGAACACCATCTGGGTTTCATGATTTTTGGAAATTATTAAGACTGAGCTCATCAACGAAGTTGTAAGACAACTAGTTTCTTTGTTTTTTATTTTTTTCCTCAACACTTGTAGTGGTGAGGTTGGAACTAGACAGATTGCTGTGCTTGTTCTTTTTTTTTAATTCTCCAAAATAACTATTGATCACAAAACACACATCTTTGTTTCTTTTAAAGCTGTGACTCATTATTCTCTAAATGACTACTGACTGCAAAATAATCAAAAAACGAATGAGCACTGCAACATTAAGTACTTTAATACAACACAATAAAACATGACAGAAAAGGATGCTTGATCAAAAATGTTGCGTATTTGTCATTCACACACTTCATTAAAAGCAGTAATCACAGGGTGACTAGCTGGAATGAAGGTACTAGTTTTTTTTTTACATTTTGTTGCTGTTATAAATGCAGTATCTCCATAAATAAGTTTTAAATTCAGATTGTGACTAAATAACTTAAGACCAGTTAACACATTAGTCAATATGTCCATTACAGAAGGAATGAATATCATATGTTTATTGAGGAGCTGGATATACATCTCGATGACCTGAAAGCTAGATAAATTTACAACAGAATCCAATTTTAATGTTTGTGCTGCAGAGTTCTGCTGCAGGTTTGTGGACAGCCATGAAGACTCACTCCTCTCTTCCTTGCCTGTGATCTCCTTCTGGAATGCTCCCTCTTGTGGATAGGAACTTCCTCTGGTATTTTTGGACAAATGATTGGTGGAGCCTTCTGAAAATCCACCAATCTCCTAGTATTCCCTGACGATTCAATAGCATTCATAGCACCCATAGAAGATATTGATGGTAAACTGACGTAATTCATTATAGGAGCAGTTGTATTTAAAGGTACAGGATGCATCTCATTAGAAGAATTTAAAGTAATTCATGCATTCTCAATAGTATAGTGGAAACAGGTATAGAGATAACATCCAGTTCATACACAGAACTGTGCTTGCTCTGCAAATTGGACAAACCATTTTTATTCATATTAATTTTAGGCCACGAAAAAAATTGACCTAACTGAAAATCATTAATGTCCCTAGTTAGTCTGCATTGTTTATGTAATTGAAATTTTCGTTCATAACCAGTTAAACATTTTAACATACAATCATAGGCCGATGTATAATCAGCAAAACAGGGCAAGCTGGAGATACTGTTTTCCATCTGTGTAATCTCCATTTGTAATTCATGTTTAGTCTTGATAAAATAATCATTCATTAGGGCCATATCATCAAGACCAAGTTTAATATTAAGTTCTTGCCATTTCCCTAAAAGTTCAGGGTAAGTATTCTTGAAGGAAGTCATTTTCAAGATATGTAACCCACCTGGAACAACATTCAGTTCTAAATACGCTGAAAAACTAAAGTGTTACCACTGTAAGTTTTTACATTTCTTTACCTTATGTTCAAGAGTTGTAATTTTTTGTAAAATATCATCTGTTCTGTTCTGTTCTGGGTTGCTTCATTCATGGTGGAGTTAATATTCAGTTATCCAAGTAAAGGATTAGGGCAGACCACAAGCAGTTAACCAAATTTATGAATGGACATATTGATAGAGGCTGTACAACAACAAAACTTAACACCCACTAACAACACACAAAAAAGAAAAACACAATGCAATCAGTGAATGAATGTGGTAAAGCAGAGCAACGTAAAATATAAGTAACCAAAAAAACAATGAGCACTGCAATGTTAAGTACTTTTAATACAACACAAAACGTAAGAGTAAAGGATGCTTGCTCAAACATGTTGCGTATTTGTCATTGACACACTTCATTAAAAGCAGTAATCACAGGGTGACTAATCAGAATTACTGATTGCAAAATAAACACTTTTCTTTCATGATCAGAATTCCGAAACAAAGCATTCCAGAAATACAAATACAACAATAAATAAATAAATAAATATATAACTATATAAATATATGGGGGCCTTACCCCTCAACACCCATTACTCAGTGTGAAGGCTTTACCATTGTACCTGCTTACTTATAAATTCCATTTCCATTGCTGTACAACCATGGCTACAGTGCAAATAGTTGACTAAAACAGCCACCGAACTACCATGTGCCCCCAGTGCCTCTAAACTTATAACCCCCCCAAACCATACCCCCTCTAGCATTTAGCCGATCTGAACAGTCCCCACCCACCTCTTCATCCACTAACCCCTCGTGCTTCCACTACCCAGGACCCTCCCCTTACTTATTCTTACCTTCCCTCCTTCCCCATTCTTACTACCGAAGACCACACACCTCTTTACGTTCTGCTAATTCCTTCTCCCCTCTGCACATCCTCACTGCATACTGTAACCTTACACTGCCATGCATATCAAACATACACATACTCTACCATTAATATGTCTACCTTTCTTCCTCTATTGCCTACTTCTTACCAGACTACCTGACTTTTCTTACTTCCCTCTCTATCATACAACTTCAATTTATGCCTTAAAAAAATATTACCTCTCAACTTATATCTCTCCTTACCTCTATTACTACAATGACTCTCTACTCTTTACTAGAAAGATTCTTCCTGATATCTGTAATACAGTCCTAATCCTTCACAATCCATATCTCTCCAGCTACCATGTTCTGAACTCCACCTCCAGTGAATCTGAAGATTTTGCCTCCTTCCTATTCCAGCTAATTTCCATCCTCCTCTCTGGTGACATACATCCTAATCCCGAACCCTCAGACAGCCATGCTTCCAACCCTAACTTATCGTCCCCATCCTCTCACCACAAATGTCTCCTTTTTGCTACCATTAACACCCAAAGTTTATGCAATAAACTTCCTACCCTTAATGCCTGGCTATCCCATTACCACCATGATGTTCTCTCTATCACAGAAACATGGCTAAAACCCCACATAAAAGACTCCGAAATTACCCCTCCCAACTACAACATCACAAGAAATGACAGAACTCTAATGAAAGGTGGTGGAGTAGCCCTACTTTTCTCCTCCTCCATAACAGTTACACCCTGTACCAAGCCTATATCCCAATTCGCAACAGCTGAACTAACCCTGGCCTTCTAAAAATTAATAACCAAAAAAAAACATATGTATACCTGCCTTATATATTCCACCAGGAAATAACACCCCCATTCTTGAAAATATCCTGTATTGGTTCTCACCCAATTTAAGCAATGAAACTATTCTCCTAGGTGATGTAAATATAAATTGGACTTCTATCCAATCACCTACATCACCTCAGAATTTAAACCTATACAACTTCACCCAAATAGTTACCTCTCCTACCAGATTCAATAAAGACAACAACTCCGATAGTATTCTGGACTGGATATTAGTTTCTCACCCCAACTCCATTTCTGACAACGGCACCCTAGCCGACTCCCTCAGTGATCATCTTCCTGCCTTTGCTCATCACTCACCATCTTCCCTCCATCTTCATCACAACTACATCGCAACTCATACCCTAAAAAACTACAACCTTCAAGCTTTCTCTGACTCAATAAAACATATTAATTGGAACCCTGTAAAAACCCTCCCTCTTGACAATGCTGTTACATACTTCAATACTACATTCAATAACCTACTACATAGCTTTACTCCCCCCAGAACTAAAAGAATCAAAACCAAATCCACCCCTTGGCTAACTAAAGCAACTGTTACACTCATGCATCTCAGAGACAAATCTTGGAAGCACTACCAAAAATCTAAAACACCTAACACCCTTACTGAATATAGCAACTTCAATAAGGTGAAAAAACAACTTGCTTCAGACCAAAAGTTCTACTACTCCAAGCTTCAAAATAATCATAGATCCAACCCCCCCCAAAAAATTTTGAACAGTATATCTGCTCTCCTCTTTCCCTGCCCTGACCCTAACTCTCCAGATCACAACTTAGCTACCCATTTCAACTCCTTCTTTATTGATTCAATAGCCAAGCTTACCACATCACTCTCCAATAACACTTCTACTCCACCCTCATCCCACAACTTCAACTCTAGTCCCACTGACATCAACACTACTCATCTCCCCCTTACCATACAATCCACCTCTCTACACAACATAAAAAAAAAACTTATACTAAAACTAAAAGAATGCTCTCATGCCCCAGACAATCTTCCATCAAACTTTCTCAAACTAGTTGCCAATGGCATAGCTCTTTCCATCACCATACTTATCAACTGTTCAATCCAAGAATCTCATGTATCCCTCATCTGGAAGAAAGCATTCATCATTCACTTCCACAAAGGAGGAGACAATACTGAAATCTGCAACTTTCGTCCTATAGCCATGCTGTTCCCTAGCTCAAAAGTCCTTGAAAAATGCATACACTTGCAACTCCTTCCCTACCTCCTAGACAATCAACTTCTTTCCCCTATTCAACATGGATTTAGACCTGGACATAGTACTATCACTGTTCTTCTGTCCTTCCTTGACATTATCAACTGTGATTGAGATTATGGCAACATTGAATATACCCTTCTCCTAGACTTATCAATGGCCTTCGATACTGTTTCCCACAACCTTCTCTTGTTAAAACTCTCTCTTCTCACCCCCCCCCCCATTAACTGGTTTTCCAGTTACCTTTCTAATGGACAACAAGCCATCAAGTGGAACAATAGTACCTCTTCCTTCCTTCACACCCCAACAGGAGTTCCACAAGGCTCAATATTAGGTCCCTTACTTTTTAACATCTTCATTAAAAATTTTCATCAGTGCATTCCTAATACCAAACTTGTCCAATATGCAGACAATTTCACCATAATTTGGTATGCTCAGTCCCTCCCCAAACTCAAGCAACTAACACAAGATGCCTTCTCTTGTACTGAGTCTTGGATGTTGAATAATCACCTTGCTCTCAATGCATCCAAAACCAAAATCATAATCTTTACTCCATCTAAAACACCTCTGCCTATAAAAATTCCTTCTCCATAGTCAGTCAGAATACGATTCACATTGAAATCTTCTCCTGTACAAAACTTATAGGTGTTATCACTGATGAACATTTAAAGTTTGACATTCATATACAAACTAGTATTAAGAAAACACACCAAAAGCTCGGAATGCTGTATCATCACAGCAGTTATCTCACTCCCTCATCCAAACATATACTGTCTATTTCCTACCTCATCCCCTCTCTCTCTTGTATGGAGTCCCTCTCCTCACCAACCTTCAATCTTCCATAAAGTCAAAACTGTTATTTTGCTACAATAAAACCTTTACATTTTCTACGGGGACCAAATCCTCCTCCCACCACTGTGATGCACTCCACTCCTTGAACTGGCTGGACCTCCCCCACTATCTCTCTTACATTCAACTTTTAATTGCTCACAAACTCATTTTCAAACCCAATAACTGCCCTTCCCTCTCCTCCATACTCACCTTGCATCATTCTGACAGAATAGTCAAGTCCAGTAACCAGAACCTCCTCAAAGTGTACAAACCTTTACGCATGCCAGGGCAGTTTCTCCTGTCCTTTTCCATTGCTCGCCTATGGAATTCACTTCCCCCTCACATTCAAATTGGGTCTATATTATAACATTGAAGTCTTACAACTTTGAAAGTTATAATATCGAACCCATTAGAGCGAAACACCAGAAAACCGAACAGCCAGAATAGCAAATTTTTTCCCAGGGAAAAAATTTGCTGTTCCGACAAACATGCACACAACACAAGCACACCAAAATAAATAATCCACACACATACACTTCACAAAACCCTACACTAAGCCATACATATACCACTAGCTATCCACTTACCTTAACCCAACTCTAACCCTAAGGTCCCTAACTATCGCACACTCACTTTACCCGCTCCCTAACCCTAAAGTCCCTATTGCACACTCACCTTACCTGCTCCCTAACCCTAAGGTCCCTATCGCACACTCACCTTACCCGCTCCCTAACCCTAAGGTCCCTATCGCACACTCACCTTCGTTCGCACACTTACCTTAACCCGGTCTGTAACCTTCCACAGTCGAGGAAATAGTGAAGCTGCAGAAACAGCCCACCGAATACTTTCCCTACGAAAGTATTTGGTGTTCTGCAGCTTCACTATTTCCAGCGTTTGCTCTAATGGGTTCAATATTATAACATTCGAAGTTGTAAGACTTCGATGTTATAATATAAACCCATTCAAATCACCCCAAACCACTCTGCCTTCAAGACCATGCTCCATTCCCATCTCTCTTCTCACTGGGAATGCTCATGCTCTCACCCAGCTGACTCCCTTTATTTCATTTCTGCTCCCCCATCCTTTTTTTTTCTCCTTTCTCAAAACTCAACCTACTGACTCCTTTCATTTAATTTCCACTCCCTCCCCCTTTTTTCCTTTCTCATATCTCAACCTATTCCGCTCTCACTGTTCTGCTGCCCTCTAATTCTTCCTACCTCTCACCTCATGAAACTATGACTTCATATATCCTGCACTACAAATTATACTTATGTACTCCAAAATACTTGTGTTGTAATTTCATTCAATGCTTTGTTACAATACCTTGCTCAGATGTTATTATTCTGTCTTATATGTTACTGTGTTTTAGTAGCTTTTGAAAATTGTATTGTACTTGTTAACTTTGTTGATATTAGCTTTGCAATATTTCTATATGGACCTTTTCTCCCTGGATCTCCATTGAAAACGGGCTCATTTTTGGCCCAATGGACTTTCCCGGTTAACAAACTGCAAATAAGAAAATAAATGTCAACTAAATGAACAGTCAACAAACAGTAATGCAGTCAGTGAGGGTTATGCTCATATAACTGGGCTGAGTCAAAGGTATGAAGATCAGTGCTCTACTCCGGAAAACAAACAAACAAATAAACCAATAAATAAATAAATGTCATTGTTAAAGTTTTGTGCTGTTTTTATTTGGTTTCATTTATTTAATCTGGATATATAGAACCAGATCCGTTTTGCCATTTGTGTCTGGTTGTGGGAATAGTTTCTTTTACTTTTTATTACTTTTTTCATTCTAATTTTGTTACATCTCATTCTGTGATTTAACTTGTGTAGGTACAGTGTTTTTGTATAGATTAATTATGCATTTTTGTCTGGCAGTGTGTCAAGTTTCATTTTGTTTCTCTTAAGTATTAAAAGAGCTGAGTTACAGAGACTAGATATGGCATTATACATGTAGAGGGGTGGTAGATTCTTGAATACTCACAAGAGTAGTGATAAATAAAATGCATACACCGCTTTGTCTGTGCGAATGGGTTGACAGTTTATCACAGTATGCATACATTCACTCACCCACTGTTAAACACTCACAGATACTAGTACAAAATCTGGAGTAATGCCAACTTACCTGTGGCACCTCTTTGGGTGTGGGAAAAGACTGAGGCACCCAGAAGAAGCCCTGTTTCAAACAACTATCACTTTCTTTCTCTCTCTATATAAGTATATTTGCAGAACCAACAATACAACACCTTATCAAAGATCTAAAGTTCACATAGCAACACCCCCATGATATAGGCTGCTTTAATATAAAACCCCAAGAGTGCAGGTATCTTCCAGGCCTTGCTTCTAGTTTTATACTCAAGTACTTTCATAGGGTACACTTCCCAACTAGGCTGACCTAGCATCTTCCTTCTGTTAGTCTTATACTGAAATATTTAAAAATGCAAGTGGCAAAATGGATTTTCTCTAGTAGAGTTGTTTCAGACATTACAGCTGAAAAAAATGGATTTCTGTATTTTAAACCAAAAATAGTTACAGCAAGCTGTGTGCTACAAGCTAGATATGGCTCATAATACTGCTTTATTCTCGTGATGGGTACAGTTTATTTTTGTAACTATACAAACGAAGTGATTAGAAACTGCAGAGTATGTGAGAAATAAGCTGACCAACAGTCTCTGAATAATAGCTGCATGCCTATACTATCAGTCAGAAATGGTAACTATGATTGGAAGGAAAGTTTTAGAACAACTTGGTCCACATATTTAGTATCTGTAAGTCTGCAATATTTTTACTGGATGTATGTGTTTAAGATTGTTTATTAGTCAGGTCTCAAATGTGCTGACAATTTAGTCGGACAATAAATATGCTTTTGCTTGAACTGCTTTCAATGTTGTACTTGTTTACTAATGACAGTAATAAGAAGACTTGTTTACTAATGACAGTAATAAGAAGAGGAACACACTTCTTAACACTATCAAGAGATGTTCCATGTTACTGGTTTGCTACTTTCAGGCAGTCTCCTCATATATAACCCTGATTATCAACCTTGTTATTTAGCTAACTGGTATAACAATAGTTTCATGCTCCATACACACACTTTCCAGTCAAAATGTTACAGTGTGTGTGTGTGTGTGTGTGTGTGTGTGTGTGTGTGTGTGTGTGTGTGTGTGTGTGTGTGTGTGTGTGTGTGTGTGTGTGTGTGTGTGTGTGTGTGTGTGTGTGTGTGTGTGCGTCCAGCACCAAAACATAAGGTGGTTCTGGGCTTGGTGCTTATATATATATATATATATATATATATATATATATATATATATATATATATATATATATAGTTGAAATAATTAACTCCACGGAATATCAATGTTGCTAGTATCAACGTTATCGTCAATTGAAAATGGTTGACATACTATTATGCATGCTCTAAGGATTCCCCACAGAGCTTGTCAACTTGAACACGTTTTTTTTTTTTTTTTTTTTTTTGCAAGCCTTCTTGTTCCCCCACACCTCCTGCTTGTCATTTATTCCAACTCTGAGACTGCTTGATCCCCAGTGAAAGTGCATATTCCACAACCCCAGGACTGTTGATCTTTCACACCTGTTGACCATCTGTTTTGTTAACCAAAACATGTCAAAAAAACAAATGTTGACATTAAGGACTATCTGTATCATTGATATCTAACTATATTATTGTGTGTACTTGTGTGTGTGTATGCTACATAGATCTACACACGTATGGAGGAACTGAATTTAATTGAATCACTTTTGGTCAATGTAGATCAATATGTATGTATGCCTTTAAGAAGCTTTCTAGGGGCTTGCACAAGTGTATAAATACTGAGCACGTGCGAGGCTGACTGCCATTTTGTAGTAAGCGGTTGAGATGTAAGCATGTATGTCTGTGTAGTCTGACAGTTAATCAGTTTGCTTAAATTTTGTGCTGCTGCTACCCATCCTGATGTGTTTCTATGTAATAAAGCATATAAATGGACTACCCCACCTGTTCATTATCTACACTAGAAAGAGACGAGTGACATGGTGGCAGAATGGGACCCAGATTCTTCAGATTCGAGACCGAGAGGCCCTCAGTTAAGATTGGAGGAATATAGAGGAATGAATCATCCCTACTGCATGTATAATTCCAAATAGGACAGAAACTAATTTCAGGTATTAAAACTTGTTCAAACTATTTCTTAATCACAAAATATGAAACTAGGCATTCAGAATGCTCTAAATGAATTTCTAAGTAACAGAAATATCCAAAACTGTGACATATTAAAAGTCATATTCGATATAACTATGGAAAATGTTTAAAATAAAGTCAAAATCACATTAAATGAATACAGTAAGGGAAGCGACTACATTTTTTTGCTAAGCACTACTTTTTTGCATTAATCAAAGCTATTTGAGTTGTCTGAAGTATATGAAGTGTTCACATATTTGTACAGTATTACAGTACAGTTATTTTGCAAAATTCGGCCATTTCAAAGAATATTTCACAAAGTACAGTATTTCGAAGAGTTTATTGTGCATTTGAATGTTATTACAGGCGCATATAGCAGCTTATCTATAATTACAAGGACCATATTATTAAAGTGTGTTTGGGCATAATTTGTTGGCATGGCAGATGGATTTCAAAAATCAGGTCCACTTGTGTTTGACAATAATATTGCAGAGAACTGGAGAATGTTTGAGCAAGAGTATAATATTTTCAATCAGGCTGCATTTTCTAATAAAGATGACTGTACAAAGGCATTTATTCTGCTTAATTTGACTGGGTCAGAAGCCATAGAAAGGGAGCATTCATTTGGGGGGGAAAACCGTCATATAAATTTACCAGCTGAGTCAAGAGAAGACCTGGAGTGCTTAAAATGTAAATTTAGAGAAATGTGTAACCCCCAAATGAACATTATAATGAACAGCCACTTATTTTATACAATGAATCAAAAGCCTGTTGAAACTTTTGCAGCATATATAACTGATTTGAGAAACAAGGCTAAAACATGCAGCTTGGATGACTTAAGGGATGAGTTGATAAAAGAAAGACTTGTGTGTGGTATTAAAGATGATGCTGTGAGAAATGAGAAAGATTTTTCTTTCTGACAGTGATTTAACTTTGAATAAGGCCATTGAGATTTGTCAGATATATGAACACACAGAAAAGCACACAAATATACTTACCAATGAGAGATGCATGCTTCCAGTAACTTCTAAGGTGAATGTTGATTGTATGTAGCACGTGGTTAAAAGAAATCAGCCCATGCACATGGCAGCAACTGTAAACCCTGCAATAGTCCCTGGGAAACCCCGTACCTTCCTAGCAAATTCCAGAGTACTCACAGTCTCTGTGAAGCATAGGAGTGAGTCAGCAAACTCAAAGAATGGGCCCCCACCCAGTTTTATTGCCAACTGTCATAATTATGGTGGAAGGCATGAGCCTAAAAAGGAAACATGCTTAGCTTTTGGTCAGCAGTGTCACAAATGCAATAAGTGGAATCATTTCAAAAGGTTTTGCAAATCAAAAGGAGCACATTATTTTATTAAAAGAGAACACTCAAAGAAACAGATTGATCAATTAGAAAGCTATGACCATACTTTTTATGTTGATGGTGTATCTGTGCTTTATGAAACAGTCAATGCAGTAGATTTATTGGCAAAGAATGAAGTATTTTGTACTGTTCGGATACATGGAAGACCCACAGAGCTCAAAGCTGACATAGGTTCAAAGTGCAATGTTATGTCTGCAGGAACATTTGCTAGTGAGAAGCTTGCTGCTTATTGTGGTGAGGAGATTCAAACTGAAGGTTGAGTAGTACTTTCATGTTGCTCTGCTGGGAGAAGCTACAACTTGTTTTTTTTTTTTATGTCGTGAAGAGGCTCGTCCAGTCATTATTAGGGCTCAGGGACAGTTTGAAAATGAGACTGCTTTCATTTAAGAAGGAAGTCCATCATGTTAGTTTGAAAGACCACTGCTCTAATTTTGCCCAGTATATTTTCTCTACCTATGCTAATCTTTTCAAGAACAAACTAGGCAAGCTTGCAGTTGTGTACTCCATGAAGTTAGACCCAGATGTCAGCCTAGTTGTCAAGCCAGCCCAGAAAGTTCCAGTAGGTATACAGAACAGAGTCAAAGCCGAGCCATATAAAATGGTGCAGCAAGATGTAATTTGTCCAGTTGCAGAACCAACTGAATAGGTATTCCCCATGGTGGTTGCTCATAAGAAAAGCTCAGATGATATCAGAATATGTACTGATCCACGAGATTTGAACAAAGCACTGAAAAGACCTCATCATCCAATGCGCACAGTCGTAGAAGTTGCAGCACTGATGCCAAATGCCACTGTTTTCCTGTCTTATATGCAAAGAGTTCATTTTGGCAAATTTTGCTTGACAAGAAATCCTCTTTGCTAACTATGTTCAGTACTCCTTTTGGCAGGTACAGATTTTTTAGAATGCCATTTGGAATAAATTCTGCCAGTGAAGTCTTTCAGCGTGCAATGGAGCAAATTTTTTTCTGGGTAGCAATGTGCTCAGATAGAGAAAGAGCTCTTGGCAATTGTGTTTGCATGTTCAAAGTTCCATGATTATATTTATGGTAGACCTATCCAGATTGAAACAGATCACCAACCTCTAGTTACTATTTTGGGAAAGCCTAATCATTCAGCTCCAGCCAGATTTCAATGTATGATGTTGAGATTGCAGAAGTATAATTTCAATCTTGTCTACACAAATGGTAAACTTCTTTATCTTACTGAAACTTTATCCAGATCCCCCAGAAATACCACTGAACAGCATAAGAATGAGAAATTTGATTTTGAGGTCATTGAAGTGAGAAATTTTTCTTCCACATGTCTTGATGAGCTTAGAAATCACACAGCATCATCCTGTTTTACAGAAGCTCAACCACTTTATCAATCGAGGATGGCCGTCAAAGCAATCTAATTTACCTCAAGAAGTGCTACCTTATTTTCCTTACAGACATGAGATTTTGTCTGACAATGGTATCATTATGAAAGGTCCAAAAGTCATTGTTATAAAGTCCTTGCAACCAGAGTATATTACTATCTTGCATAGTGGCCACCCAGGAACTGATTCCACCAAAAGAAGGACAAGAGGACTAGTATTTTGACCTTCTATGTTGCAAGATATTGAAAGAATGCTTTCATTTTGCCCTGTATGTAATAGTACAAAGCCACATCAACAGAAGGAACCACTTCAGCTAAACCAGATTCCTGAACTACCTTGGTCGACCATAACCACTGACATTTTCGAATGGAATGGTCAACATTACTCGGTGTTAGTAGACTCCTATTCCAATTGGTTTGAGATTGACCTACTTTCTAATCTACTGTCCAGTACTGTCATTACCAAGATGAAGTGTCATTTTGCAGTTCATGGTAGTCTGCACAAAGTTATTTCTGACAATGGCACACAATTTACTAGCTAGCAATTCAAAAGATTCGCCGAAGAGTGGGACTTTATTCATGTCACAAGTAATCTTGAGTTCCCGCAGTCAAATGGTTTGGCAGAACATGCAGTTCAAACTGCAAAACAATTACTAAAGAAGTTGAAATGAGATACTAGTGATGTTTTCCTGAATCTTTTGAATGTCAGAAATGTTCCTTGTGATAAACAGCTTGGTTCACCTGCCCAGAGACTTCTGTCGAGACAAACCAAAACTACATTACCAGTCAGTAGTAGTTTATTGGTTCCAAGTGCTAAGAATAACAGATCAGTGAAAGCCTATCTGTTAAAGAAGTGCCTATCCCAGAAGTCTTATTACAAGTCTAGCAAACTGCTTAATCCATTACATGAAGGAGAGACAGTGAGAATGCAAATGTGCAAAAGTTATGATCGAATTGGAGTCATGAAAAGTGTTTGCCCAGAGCGGAGATTGTACATTGTGGAATCATGTTAGGTTAGGTGGAATCAGAAACATTTGATGCTGGTGTCCTAGCTTGTACCACAGCACCTAGCCTGTGAGAAAGACTCTTTATCTCAGTGTGTGTTATCCAGCGTTCCAGTTCCAGAGGATGTTCCAGTAAATATCCCTGTTTCTGAGATTAATCCCAAAATTCCTGCAATGAGTTGTTCACTGAAGACTGCCCCTGTTGCTAAACCCAGTTCTGATTACTATATTACTAGATCAGGTCACATTTTCAGACCATGTTACAGATACACAGCAAATTGGACATGAACATCGTGCTTGTTTCTAATGTCTATATTATTGCATGACTTATTCTAATGCCATTTAATTGAGGGCAATCTGTTTAAGAGGGAGGATGTAGATCAATAAGTATGTATGCCTTTAAGAAGCTATCTAGGGGTTTGCACATATGTATACATAGGTTTACCTTCATATCGTCGATCACACATGATCGACCGGCCACTTAAGCGAACCATTTCCATGAAACCGAAACCACGAAACGTTCCAAATATTGAAATAATGACGAATTTGACATTTCTGGCCATGCCACACCTCCACACCAGTGCTACCATGGGTCAAAAAGGGGGTGAGGTTTTGCCGTTCGGTTATGTGGAACTCGACTTTGGAGATGTTCGCACTTCTGTTTTCGCGGAAGCGGTTTCGCCCATAGTAGGATAGACGGTATGAAGGTAAACCATATAAATACTGAGCACGTGCAAGCCTGACTGCCATTTTGTAGTAAGCTGTTGAGATGTAAGCATGTATGTCAGTGTAGTCTGTCATTTAATCAGTTTGCTTATATTTTGTACTGCTGCTACCCATCCTGATGTATTTCTATGTAATAAAACATATAAACAAACTACCCCGCCTCTTCATCATGTATACAAGAGAGAGACAAGCGACAGCCAACATCTGTTTAGTTGATAAAATTTAGTTAGGAATAGGGAAATATGCCCTTTCTCTGAGATTGTGAGATCTGGGAGTTAGTATATATCTGTATCTATTTATATTTGTATATATATATATATATATATATATATATATATATATATATATAAAATCATTGTAGAAGTAAAGCAGTATGCACACATTAGTGTTTATGGTAAATGGGGCAAAATAGCCAGGTAATGGGACATTGGAATGGCTGCAGGGGGACTCTGGTCTGGTGCCATATTTTGGTTGCCTGTTCTTCAGTTACGTTTGAAAGTTGGTATCCCACAATTCCAATGGAGTGGGTGGGGTTACATAATTATATATGCAAATTAGATGTTAATCAGCATACATATTTGTACCTATTTTTCATGGGCCTTGTCCAGATTTTTGATGTTTCCAGGTTGAGAGGTATGACACACGCATGCACACACACACACACACACACACACACACACACACACACACACACACACACACACACACACACACACACACACACACACACACACACACACACACACACACACACACACACACACACACACACACACACACACACACACACACACACACACACACACACACACACACACACACACTTACACACATTTGCCCCTTGCTTGCATTCACACACACACACTTGCATGGGACATGGGAAACCAGAAGGCAGCATTCACACACACAAACACCTGCCGATTTGAGAATGAAGATGCCAGCATTAGATACAAAACAGAACCGAGCAGCAGCAGTAACAGATAATCATCAATATAACCCAGAAGCAGCAAACAAACACAAAAGAACTAGGCTAAGCTATAAAACGTCGGCAGCAGCATATAATATTGAAGCACATGGTAGGTACCCTCACAAACAGAAAGCATAAACTATATCACTATGCACTGAGAAACTCAGGATCCCTAAATGTCATGTCTTGGAATGCATACAAACAGGGACTCTTAAGACTTACCTTACCAATGAAGTACAAAAATGCAGGAGAAGATGCAGGCAATCCAAACTTTCCAGAAGTCCCTCCAACGAATGCACACGACAGTATACACTTACAATAAAAAGTAGTTCCACATAGCACCAGCTAGCTTTTATTAGGTTAAGAGTGGGCTAGGCAAGGCAGCTCTGACATCACAATGTGGGAGGTCCACTGGCTCTTCTACAGAGCATGTAAATCAGGCAGTGTTTACATCACTTTGGGGTAGGAAACGTCCCTGTAACTATAGCAAGAGCTTTGGCAGTTGTGACCTCACCATTTAAGAGCCAGCTAGAGGATTTTCAACTTGGTTTTCAAAGTGAAAGTAAAACAGTACAGAAAGGTAGCAAGCCTAAGAGGTAAAACAGTTGAGTGGATTACTTTTTAAAGCTGTGGTTCTGATTTTTTGAGGCTGTATCAACTAACAGGGACTAAAAGAGACAGCAAGTTGAGCAATCTTCTTGAATATCCCATTGTTGTCCTTTAAGCCCTGTGGCTGCAGGGGGCTGTGCTTGTTTTTACCAGGCTGAGGAGTGGTGATTCATCACTGTGACATAGCAGAAATTCCCTGAGGCTCCAAGAGCAGAATATTTTTTTTTACATTTATTTAATTGAATTGTACTTCTTAACACATATAGTTGTGTTATACAGACAATCTACTACACTTTGCACTGTTATAAAGCCTTTTTTACCGTTTCACTGCATTGTTGTACTGTTTTATACTGTTTTAACTGTATTTTCATTGCTGGATATGTAATTGCATTTTTATTGAATTACTTAACTGTAAACTGCTTTTATATATTGAGAGTTGTATTTTGTTTGTGAGTACACTATCTGTGCTTTTCTTTGAGGTTTCTGTGTTATATTCAGGTAGCATAGTCTGGATAGAGGTCTTCTGCATCCAAGCCTGGTTGTTTTGCTTGTTGGGTTTCCTGTGTTTCTGGCAGCCATCTTATGCTGGTAGGGGCTTGTCTTCACTGGTAGTGAAGTAACAGGGCTGCCTGACCTTCTCTAGCATGAGTGATTGGTTGAAAGTGCAGGGGCTAGCAAGATTGGGTAGAAATTCGAGCTTCTAGATTCTTCCATCTTTTCTGGTTTCTAAACCCTGTGTTTGCAGGGCGTTGCACTTGTTTGCTCATCATGCACTGCTGCTGTGCTGTTTTAACCCATTGTGTGGTATCTCAGTTGCATTTTTCCCTTACCAGCATTCCTGTGTAACTGACTTCCTCCCTTGCAACTACTGTGTTGGTTTTAGCCAACCGTATTCACACTTATATGTACTGTGTGCCCCTCACCAGGCTAGACAAGAGGAAAGTCATGGTAAGTTGCTTGTCAGTTGCTAGAATCCACCATATCACTCAGGTCTCTCAACAACAGGTACTATTATGACTCAGTCATAGTCCATGTGGGTGCGAATGACTTGAGACGTACCTCTCTGGACTATATGAAGAGAGACATGATTGAGCTCACCGAATATGTGTCCCAGGCAGGTATGTCCCTAGCCTTAAACAACATCCTACCATCACACAGAATGATGCCTCAGTACAAACAGAAAATAATTGACTTTAACAATTGGCTTAGTTTCTGGTGTCATTCCAAGGGGATCCACTACCTGATAGCCTGGGAGGACATGATTGACAGACCACAATGCTTTGCCAGAGATGGCCTTTATCTGTCTCTCCTGGGCTTCAGGCTTCTGGCAAAGGCTCTTGCCTCCCCATAGTGCCTTTTTTAGGCAAAAAGTCATGAGCATAAAATTATCAACGTGAAAAATTCTTCTAAAAGAAATTTAAAAGTCATGCTGCTAAACGCTGGGAGTCTTAACATGAAACTACAGTCATTGAAAGCATTCCTCACCCTGGAAGATACTGACATTGGTGCAATCACTGAAACCTGGTTCAAAGCTGCGGACAGCACCACAGCATTACCAGGTTACTTGTCCCACCATACTTTCAGACCCCAAACAGAGGGCTACAAAGCCAAAGGAGGTGGAGTTTGAATATTTATCAAAGGCATACACACCTCCAGGCTGGTCAAACAGTGTGACGCGCAGGAGACACTCCAAGTGCAGTTAACTGTTGACAAAACAGCTATTCAAATTATAGCTAGCTACAGACCCCCAACCATGACTCAGGAGGGCCACTCCACCTATCTGGACTTACTTGAATCCATCAAGATTCAATCCTCTACCCTGATCCTGGGTGACTTTAACTACCCAACCATAGAGTGGAAAACCTGTTCTAGCTCAAACATGAACACCCAGAGATTCCTCGACTTCATCAATGCCAGTGCATTAGATCAGCTGGTCGACACCCCCACAAGAGGTAAAAAATATCCTGGATCTGGTACTAACCAACATGAGTAGTCACTGTAGCACCCCTACAGTGTCATCCTCCTTGGTAAGATCCGACCATAAAGCAATCACTTTCAAAGTCACCATCTCCCCTGACCCCCCCACCTTGCCAGGGTCAAACAAAAAAACTTTTCCAAAGCTGACTACAGTTTCCTGAGAGCAGGTATAAGCAGCTTCATAGCCACCATCCCTTCAGTTGGAGCAAGCACTAATGTCCAAGCCTACACCGAAAAACTAAATGAGCATCTGTATAGCTGCATGGGCTCAGCAATACCTGACAAGACCAAATCATCTTCCTCAAGGAAGAGTAAATCTGTCTGGTGGACAGTAGCAATAAATAGACTCTACAATAAAAGGAAAACATTGCTGTTCAGGAACAAGAAGGAGCAGGTGCCAAGCTGGAAGCAATCTCTCCTTTGTCTGAGCAAGCAAATAAGTTAACTAGTAAAATCCTCTAAGGCTAACTTAGAGTCCAGATTGGCCACAGCCACTAAGGATAATCACAAGGCCTTTTTCGCATACATCCACAATCTCTAAGGTAACTCCCAAATCTGCTCTGAATTGGTGGTCAAGTATACCACACACACAAATGCCGTAGCTATAGCCAACCTGCTGGCAGACAAGTTCAGTGAAAACTTCACCCCCACCACCCCATCAGTAAACCAGGACATTCCCAGCACCTGCCCCCCTCCCCTCATCACCAGGAAGCAGGTCATTAATGCCATTTCAAAGACAAAAAATACAGCCTCCATGGGACTCGACAACATCCTTTGGCTGTGTCCTACATGAACTCAGGCAAGAGCTCTCAGCATCACTAGGCACACTATTCAACCAAAACCTGTGCACTAGTTTCATCCCAGCAAAATGGAGGATAGCCACTGTCATCCCTCTACACAAAGGTGGAGTGATCCAGGCAATTATAGGCCCATCAGCCTAACTAGCCTGATCTGCAAGGCCATGGAATGCATTATCATGGACCTTATAAACAAGGACATTGGCAACCTCCAAATGCTTGATCACATACAGTTTGGTTTTGTCAAAGGGAGATCATGCCTGTTAAACTTGGTTGCCTTCTTCAAAATAGTCACCAAAGCCATGGATGAGGGGAAGACAGTGCACACCACTTACCCTGACTTAACCAAACCCTTTGACACTATTCCCCACTCAGGCATAATAGATAAACTTTCCCAGCTAGGCATCAAGCCATATGTTACCAGATGGGTAGCTAACTGGCTCACTGATAGAACTCACTCAGTCAAAATAGAGGAAGCCACCTCTAGCAGTAGACCCATATCAAGCAGCATACCCCAAGGATTGGTCTTGGGACCTCTACTGTTTGGGATATACTTTTCTGAGGTGCAAGCCAAAACCAGTGGTCTGTGGCTGACCAAGTTTGCAGATGACTGCAAGCTGGGCACTATTATAAATTCCCCTAGTGATGTGAACATCCTCCAAGAAGGCCTTACCCAAACTAATGACTGGTGCCAGAAACATGGCCTCAAACTGAATGCCAAGAAATGCATCATTATCCCCTTTGGGGAAAATGTTATCCCCACTAATTATCACATTAATAACAATGTGCTCAGCATGCAATCCGTCCTGAGGGACTTGGGCACCCAGGTTGATAGCAACCTGACTTTTGACCACCACATTGCCTCCATTGTACAGAAGACATTTTACATGGCCCCCCTCATAAGTAAGGGTATTTCATCCAGGAATAAGGAGGTCATAACATCTCTGTACTCCTCCCTTATCAGACCCATTATTGAGTGCAATGCCCCGTTCAGTATGTACCTTGCCAGGCACATGCAGCAGTTGGAGAGACCACAGAGGTTCCTGACCAGGAAAATCCACGGTCTCAAACACCTATCCTGTACAGTCTCATACAGAATGCTCAGAGGTGACCTGTGTCTGGCACACAAGGCTGTCTCAGACTCAGCCTTGATAGAGTTGCTGCATATCCATAAGTCAAACTCCACTCATGCAACCTGGACGCAAGGTCTCAATCTGGTCTGTGACATTAATAGAACTTGTTGGTGGGATAGATTTGTGTCCCAATGATTCCTCGATCTGTGGAATAGACTCCCTCTCCATGTTAAGTAGAGTACCTCACTAGCCCTCTTTAACAGGAACCTGAACGACTTGATGGGAAACAGAAAATATACCCTAGGGATCCCACCTGTGTCCTTGCTGGACAGGGAAACATGTGCTGACTTTGTGGGAACATGGGTGAAATTCTTGGCTAGGCTTATAAGGGTCTCCAAGCCAATAGCCTAGTATCATCCTATGAACCTATGCCCTTTCATAGGTTCATAGGTGTGTAATAGGCTAACTGGCCCTGGAGCCTTTGCAAGGCTAGCCAATAGAAGTGCCCTGGCATTGTGCCGCCCATTGTTAGTTCCCAGTGCCTCTATCAAGTAGAGCCACTGGATTGACCTCCAGGGTGAACATTCTATTACCCATCCACTCATCAAGATTTTGCTTGAAGAGGGCTAGTGAGGTGCTCTGCTTGATATGTGTGCGAAGTCTATTCCAGAGCATGGGTAGTCTCTGGGTTATGAACCTGTCCCTCCAACATGTTCTGTTGATTGTGGTAATACGGTTGAGGTCTCTGTAGCGTGTGGTGTGGAGGGACTGGGATTTCTTTAGATGTAACATTTCTAACAGAGCTGGGTCAGACATGGCTTTGTAAGTCAAGAAGAGATCACCTCTTAGTAGACGATATGAGACAGAGAATAGCTGGAGTTTTTTGAGTCTGTCCATGTAGGACATATGTTTAAGGCCTAGGATCCTCTTCATGAGGTACTTTTGTTGTCTCTCCAACTGTTGCAGGTGTCTAGTGAGGTACATGCCAAATGGGGCATTATACTCTATGATTGGTCTAATGATGGAAGAGTAGAGAGAAATGATGAACTCTTTATTTCTGGATGCAAAACCCTTGGTAAGGAGATGTGCCACATAGAAGGACTTTCTGACCACAATGGCAATGTGGTGGTTGAAGGAGAGGTTGCTGTCAACCTGTGTCCCCAGATCTCTTATAACGCCTTCAGTGCTCAATGGGCTACCATCGATGTGGTAATTAGTGGGAACTGAGTTTTTCCCAAAGGGGATGACTATGCATTTTTTGGCATTAAGATTAAGGCCATGATTTTGACACCAGTCATTGGTCTCAGTAAGGCCTTTCTGTAGGATGTCTGCATCACTTGGGGAGCTAATAATGGCTCCCAGCTTGCAGTCATCTGTGAATTTGGTCAGCCAGAGTTCCTCTGTGTTGGCCTGGACTTCTGAGAAGTAGATGCCAAACAGGAGAGGACCCAGGAACGATCCCTGTGGGACTCCACTCATGACTGATCGGCAGTCTGACTTGGAGTCCACTACTTTCACACTGTGGGTTCTATCTGTGAGCCAATTTGCAATGCACCTAATGATATAGGGGTTGAAGCCTAGTTTGATGAGTTTATCAATAATTCCTGAGTGAGGAATGGTATCAAAAGCCTTGGCCAGATCGAGGTAGGCTGTGTGAACTGCCTTTCCTTCATCCACTGCTCTTGTGACTCACTCAAAGAAGTCAACCAGGTTGAGCAGGCATGATCTACCTTTTACAAAACCAAATTGCATGGGATCTAGAGTTTGTAGATTCCCGATATCCTTGTTAATTAGGTCCATGATGATGCACTCCACAGCCTTACATATCAATCTTGTCAGGCTAATGGGGCGATAATTTCCAGGGTGTGTAGTCGTTCTTCCTTTATGGAGATGGATGACTGTAGCAGTGCGCCATTTGGTACGGACAAAGCCTGAGGTGAGGCTGTGAGTGAACAGAGCACACAGATGTGGTGCCAGTTCACTTTGTAATTCATGTAGTACACAGCCAGGAATATTGTCGGGTCCCATGGAAGCTGTATTCTTGGCCTTAGACAATGCAGCTTTAACCTGTGCTGCAGTAATGTTGGGTGCCTGGCATTCTTCTGGTATTGAGATTGGTCTTTTGGGGGGGGGTAAAGTTGGCACTGAATCTGTTGGCCAGTATGTTGGCAGTATCTGTTGGCTCAGTATAGGAGGTACCATTGTGCAGTAACTCAGAGCAAATCTGGATATTGCCATGGAGATCCTTGATATAACTATAGAAGGCTTTGTGGTTGTTTTTAGTGTCTGCCGCAATTCTGCCTTCATAGCTGGCTTTAGGGATTTTGATGAGGGATCCCAACTTTGTTTTTCCAGTCTTGGGACCTCACCTTTTTCAGCAACAGTTTCTTCCTTCTGTTGTAGAGTTTATTAATGGCAGGTGACCACCAGACTGGCTTCCTTTTTTGGGAGAGCATCTTAGTTCTGTTGGGCATGGCTATTTCCATGCATTTATGTACATGTTCGTACAGTGCATTTGTATAGATTTGGCAGTCATGCATCTATTTTCCATTGGTATGGGTGCCGTGAAGTTATCCACCTCTGTTTTTAGGAGTCCAAAGTCAGCTTTGGAGAAGTTTTTCATGGTGGATACCTTTGCGGGGGGGTGTGGGTGAGATGTGGATTTCCATGGTGATTGGTTTGTGGTCGGATCTAACCAGGGAGGAATTGACTACTGGTGTAGAGCAAAGGTTGCCCATGTTAGTAATAACTAGGTCAAGGGTGTTGCTTCCTCTAGTGGGGGTAAGAATGAGCTGGTCCAGAGCATTGGAATCAATGAATTCCAGGAAGTGTTGGGCCAGTGCATTGGTGCATGAGTAGTTTTCCCAGCTGATGGAGGGGTAGTTGAAGTCACCTAGTATAAGAGTGTTAGGTTGGATCTTAATAGTTTCCAGGGTGTTTAGGAATGTGGAGTGAGAGTTTTGGGACATGGTTGGGGACCTATAGCAGGCTACGACCTGAATTGCCATCTTATCCAATGTTAGTTGTACCTGGAGTATCTCAGATGCGTTATGCTGGGCTACTAGTCTGGAGGTGTGCATATCCTTTATGAATCTGGAGACACCACTGCGTTTGGAGCTTTGGTCCATGTTCTGGGGCCGAAAGGTGTGGAATGAGTTATAACCTGGTAGCGCAGGGGTGTTTTCTGCTGCTTTAAACCAGGTATCCGTTACAGCACAAATGACGATGTTCTCCATTTTGAGGAGTGCTTCGAGCAAGTGCATCTTGAGATTTAGACTTCTAGCACTGAGCAACATGACCCTCAGATTGCATTTATTTACAGCTGTTATGGTGATAATTTGGTCTTTGGAACACCACCTAAAAAAAGGCACTATAGGGGTGGCAAGAGCCTTAGGCGGTACCCAGAAACCCCAGGGGTGACAGATGCAGGCCATCTTTGGCAAAGCATTGAGGTCTGTCAGTCATGTCATCCCAAGCAGACAGATACTGGATCCCCTTAGAATTACACCAGAAACTTAGCCAATTGTTGGTCAATCATTTTTTGTTTGTACTGTGGTATCATTCTGGGTGATGGTAGGATGCTGCTCAGGGCTAGGGTCATACCTGCCTGGACAACATAATCCGAGAGCTCCACCATGTCTCTTTTCATGTAGTCCAGGGAGGTGCGTCTCAGGTCATTCACACCCACATGGGCAGTGACAGAGTCATACTTGTGGAGTGACCTGAGTGTGTGCGTTGTGTGTCGGATTCTGGCATATGATAGACAGCTGACTGTTATCTTCTCCTTATTCATCCTAGTGAGTGGGAAATCACCCAGGTCATTGTTTGAACTCAGGTTATTGTTTGAACTCAGAGCTGGTTATTTAATTAGCAGTGGGGTGTGGGGCGGTGTAGCCCCCACTCAAAAAACAAACAAAAAAAAAAATGTTTTTTGGTTTGCATACTCAGAGATAGTGTCTTGGAGCATGCTCAGTTTGGCATTGATATTTTCCTGTCATTTTGTCAGTGTTTTACATGTCAACTTATCGGTGTTTCATCATTATAATATAATATAATATAGAGACACACACACACACACACACACACACACACACACACACACACACACACACACACACACACACACACACACACACACACACACACACACAGTCAAGAGGCAGTCAACCTTCTTACAGCTGCTGGAATATATCAGTTATATCAGTTAAGCTCTTCTGTCTATTTTTAGACTTCTTTAGACATGTTATAAAATATAACCATAATTTGCTTTTTTATTTAAGGATGAATAAGAACATCTACTTGTCATAAAAAGTGGGGCCATGTGGAATTCATTGCTGCTCCAGCCATATAGCTACAAAAGTTTGTCAGATGCCAGTCATCAGTGTGGTAGATCTCTATATATGGACTAGACCAATAGTGGTACACTCCAATTAGGTGGTGCCTTAGGGACCCACTGCCCAGTGGAGAAGAGAGTTCTAGTTCATTATTTAGCAATGGCCTATCAGATTTATTCTAGGGGACTTGGTGATGCAGTGTCTCAAGGGCACAAGAAACCAAAAACTCCATGATTTAAAAAAACTAAAGAAGGAAAGACATAATCAGAATGAGGGTGGTGTTACAGTACCCAGTATCTGAGGAGTGGGCTTCCTGAAGATCAGTGTGTCACAGCACATAGGCAGTCTAGCAAGCTCTTGACTTGCATTGCCCTAGCATTTTCTTAGTGGTCCTTATCTAAGCAACATGTTTTGATTGCTAGGAAAATACAGCAATAAAACAGGTGACATTAACTAGGCTGAAATGTGCCATACAAGGATTAAAGCTTTGCAAAATACAGTTATATCACAAAGGCAGACCTAAGGAAGTCAGGGTTTTTCTTAGGTATGCTTGAAGGCGAAATATGGACACTTTCATGTGGAATCTATCACTCCAAAACTCACATAGATAGACAGACAGACACAC